>NW_026542595.1:79683311-79731032 GCF_028750875.1 Macrosteles quadrilineatus
CTTTTCGCTACACTACAAAGACTAATTGTTTTCTTAATTAGAACATCATTTGGATATTTATTTATTGCAGTTAGGAACATTTCAAAACTCATATCATTTTTAGGTTATGCCTTAGATAAATCATACTCCTATGCCTTAATTTAAAAGTTAATATTTACTTTGTTTGTACAGTTTTTGGTGTTGAAAATTGAAACAGTTGAAAAAACAATAACAAATCTTTGTCTGTTTACGTCGGCAAAAAATATAGTTGACATTACTATCGCATAGTTAACATTATTTTTCCATAGTAAACAATGTAATGATGGATTTTCGCAGGTGATGAACATGTAACGAAAGCACACAGTATTGTAGCGAAAATACGATTTTCTTAATTAAATTAACTAAAGACGTAACATGCAAACAATTCTATACAAACATCAATTTAGTTTGCATATAAGAAAAGGTTACATTAAAAACTTTAATTGTTTTAAAATCAAGCATATTTACTGGAAAGTTGCGATGTATCTGCTAGCATTCTGCTGCGTCTGCCAAATTAATATCAGAGATGTTAATGAGGAGGGTAAAGTTTAATTACAATCCTTGACACAATGGCTGCGTCATCTCTGACGTCACAATCTGTGATAGATGAGAACGTCTGTGTGTCTTCTGTTAACCGACTGTTGCTGTTTAAATGCTATAGGCCGCTTAGTATTAGACCTATTTATAATTGGTGTTGAGCTGGTTTAAGATCGACCAAGAAATACCGTCATTCATCACCTGGATTTAGAATGGACTTCAAAGATATGCTCAGCTGCTCTTTTAAAAGAAAAAAGAAGAAAATACAATTTGGAACAACTGTTGCCGATCACAGAAGATCTGGTTTCTCTAAGCAGACATTTACTAGACTTCATAAAATCATGCTGTGCAGAATTTAAATTTAATTAGAAACCCTTTGTTGATACATATCATGCACTACCTTGCACAACACTAACAAGATTAGTGCTGTTTTTAATCAGACAAGATCGGGCGAAGCGGCCAAGCTCACTACGAAAATACATCCAGATTGGACTAGTACTGAAAAACTGAAAGGAACATTAACTCCTATTGAAGTTTAACTTCCCAACAGACTGAAACATGAAAATGTCCCTCTGATAATAACTCCAGACTGTCAAAACGCCATCGCATTGTTATTACTTAAAAGGTCAGATATCCTAACAGCAAAAAGTGACAATCCATACTTTTTTCTTGTCAAAAATTCAGACAAACATATAAGGGGTGATAGATGTTCGCACAAAATGTTCAATGATGCTAATTTGCAAGCACCAGGTAGAATTACTTCTACAAGATTGAGGAAGTATATGTCAATCTGTTATTTGATCTCACAGAAACAGATACAGAAACGGATTAGTTAGGCATCATGGCCATGACGATAGAGTCCATAGGGAATAAAACAGTTGAGTTGACCAAAATATGTAGAATACTCCTGGCAGTAGACGAAGGATGGGCCAACGAGTTTTCCGTGAAACAACTCAATGAAATTAACTAATAAAAACGTTTTAACATACAGTTGCAACATACTAGACAAGAAGAAGACTGGCTAAAATTACTGTGGACAAATTAAAGTGGGGATGGACCTCTTAAAAATATGTTGCCCCTAGCATTTGGGTATTTGAACGAGGAGTGTTTTGCATATTTCATAAACTAACCATGAATAATGTAAATAGAATCTGAGGTATGCGATTCCGTATTGATGCAAGAGTTAAGTAGTCACTCATTTTTTTATGAATTCATCGCCGCTTGCCGTGGACTATGTGCCCAGCCAGGGCGAGGATTAGTGAACCTTTTTTTGGCAGTGTTGGGAAAGCTACTTTTAAAATGTAAATAGCTACAGCTACTGCTACATATTAAAAAAAGTAGCTTAGCTACAGCTTAAGCTACATGTCAAAAAAAGTAGCTAGCTACAATGAATTGTAGCTATAGCTACAATTTTAGCTAATTTTCAAATATATTTTTTACTATAAGCACATTTGTAAAACTAATTTAACATTGCATAAAATAAATAATGGTTCTCCAAATCATGTCCATTTCCTCATAAATAAATCAAAATATACTGGCCAAGCTTATACAACCTTTACATAATTACCTTGATGAACATTTCCTATGTTATCTTACATTTTGCAAATTGTACTCCAACAAAATTGAGTGCTTAAAAAGGTCCTGAAATAGACTTTCTCAATTTAAACATGCTGAAAATGACACTTCAACAAAAGTTGATGTTCAAATTTGGGCCTTCTTGACCCAAACACATTCTACCAGCACTGAACAACCGTTCAACTAAGGCACTGGAGGGAATTGGTGTATGGGCCTGCTTGACCCAAACACATTCCACCAGCACTGAACAACCGTTCAACTAAGGCACTGGAGGGAATTGGTGTATGGGCCTTCTTGACCCAAACACATTCCACCAGCACTGAACAACCGTTCAACTAAGGCACTGGAGGGAATTGGTGTATGGGCCTGCTTGACTCAAACACATTCCACCAGCACTGAACAACCGTTCAACTAAGGCACTGGAGGGAATTGGTGTATGGGCCTGCTTGACCCAAACACATTCCACCAGCACTGAACAACCGTTCAACTAAGGCACTGGAGGAAATTGGTGTATGGGCCTGCTTGACTCAAACACATTCCACCAGCACTGAACAACCGTTCAACTAAGGCACTGGAGGGAATTGGTGTATGGGCCTGCTTGACCCAAACACATTCCACCAGCACTGAACAACCGTTCAACTAAGGCACTGGAGGAAATTGGTGTATGGGCCTGCTTGACCCAAACACATTCCACCAGCACTGAACAACCGTTCAACTAAGGCACTGGAGGGAATTGGTGTATGGGCCTGCTTGACCCAAACACATTCCACCAGCACTGAACAACCGTTCAACTAAGGCACTGGAGGAAATTGGTGTATGGGCCTGCTTGACTCAAACACATTCCACCAGCACTGAACAACCGTTCAACTAAGGCACTGGAGGGAATTGGTGTATGGGCCTGCTTGACCCAAACACATTCCACCAGCACTGAACAACCGTTCAACTAAGGCACTGGAGGAAATTGGTGTATGGGCCTGCTTGACCCAAACACATTCCACCAGCACTGAACAACCGTTCAACTAAGGCACTGGAGGGAATTGGTGTATTTAATTTAATGGATGTTTCCCTAATAAATTTTTTAACATGCAAACATTTAAATGACTTAACAACTCCTCTTTGAGGAATGTATCGAGCTCCTGATGCCAATTGCCCGCCCTTCCGAGTGGTCTTCAAAGTTGAAAAGGTTTTTACTAAGGCTAGGATCAACAAGATCATCATCTAAATCCACTTCTGGTAAGGTTTCTATGTGTTCGTTGGAGTCATTGTCTACGTCATCATTGTTAGGCCATTTAAATTTGTTTTCGACCAATTTCTTTTCAAGGAACTTAACAGTCAAATTTCTCCATCGTCTTCACCGTTGTTTACAGACAAATCTGTCCCACAAAATGCTTCCTTTCACCATTCGTTACATATTGGATAACGACCCACTGGCTCTGATGGCGTCTTTCCATTGTCCAAGTCTAGCGGTAGTGGTGGTTCTGCGGGGATTCTTCATCGTCTAGAGGTAGGACGCATAGATCTTCTGCAACGTCGTCGTTGTCATACATATCTTTCTTGGGGGGCTCACCTCGTTTTTTTTCCTTCACTTCTTCTTTGTCCTTCTTTTCCTCAGAGTTTTAAATAACTGTCTGATAAGCCGGGTTTACACGATGCCAGTTAGCGAGACAATTGTCTTTGCCAATTGGCATCACGTGGTTGTGGAATTGTCATAGGTCAGTCAAGTTGAACGATAACCTGTTCACACGTGGCCGACAATTGCCTAGGCATTAGACAGTGAAACATGGCCGAGTGCTCATCGTCTGTCGTGTCCCGCGAGGAATTAAATATAATGTATTTAATGTGCCAAGAATTTATTAGTGAGTCTTGTAAAGAGTTACAAGAAGAGTTGAATAAGAAGGGGGAGTGGACAAGGAGATGGCTTAAACAGTCACGGTGCGTCAGCTCAATTGATAAGAAAACTGCGTATGGAAGATCCTTTAGAATTTAAATCATGTTTAAGGATGAGTCCTGAGAGTTTTGATGAGCTTATTCATTATCCCTTGTTAGCGTTCCTTTTGTCATTATGTCCTTTATAACGATGAACCACCTGAGGGTTGGCACATATACATCCGCTGATCCACATCCGGACTTGGCAATTTTTTCAGTTTATCTATCTCAATGTTAAACGTACCGCGAAAAGACTTTATTTCAGCTTTACCAAATCCTTGGACGTTTAGGTTTTCCGAAATTGTGGCGAGTGCCGTTTTTGAGCATTTTTATCTCTGTATAGGTCGTCTGACACGTGCGTTCTTTGTTTTGCTACGAAGAACCGGATGAAACAACACAACACATGCTTCGAGTGACACAAGGGAACTAGTGTGCTACTGTCAAAAGGCAAGACAGCACTGACACTACTGGCCTACACCGTTTACACGGCGCGAATTGTCGCGACAACTGGATTTTTGAGGGGTGGGGGGCCTCTTTGTCGTCAGTCTACTCCTGGAAACGACTGAATTTCGGGGCAAATGTGTAGGCAATTGGCAAGCGCCTTTATCTGTAAAGAAAAAAGAAAAAAACAGAAGAATTAATTATCAAGAATTTTTATTAGCAAAAAACATTATATGCCATAGATTTGATCAAGAAACACCAGATTAAAATACAAAATACATCTTACATAGTAAGCTAGTAGAACATGCTTTAAAAAACAACCAGTCATGCACAGCAAAGTAATTGTCGCCTTAGACAAAAATAATTAAATATAGACCGTCAGCTGTGAGGATCTGGCGTACACTGCTGGGAGCGCCATTTAGTTACGGCCTGCAGGCTACGTAGCTTTCACTACGGATGCACTTGTATTAAATTTTATAATAAACCAAATCATTTTTCATGAATCTTGCTATCCCCTTCTTCCTAGCAGATTCAATTTTCCTAGAGTCTCTTACAAATAGCTCATTAAACTCTTGATTTTCTTTTTAAGCAATCCAACTTTGTAAGTCCTTAAAAGAGGAAAATTGCAAACTCATGGTTATCAGTACATCACAATCAATTATAATCGCCGATAAAAGTAAAAAATTATAATAATGTTTAAAATTGTGTGCCTCATAATAAACCTAATAAAAACTTATAACATTTGGATAAAGTCAAAATTGAACACGATTAACCTATATATCTCAGTTTCCTGGGTACAACAACCTAATCGCATTTAAGAAGTGAATAAAAGGGTCTTCACCAGCCAGTTTGACATCACGGCGCTACAAATACTCAATCAAATGCGTAGCTAAGTCTTCCGACTTCGTCCCAGTTTTGAATGAACGTTTGACAGCACGCCACGACGACTCGATGGTCTGCGTATTCGCTGACGTTATGGGATCGATAAAGTTTGCCGAGGGGTTGACGGTAAAATGGTGGTAACCACTAGCCGATAAATTAAAATAACCTTTCCACAGATCCGATACAAGAATTGTCCCCAGTTTTACATGTTTTAATACTAACGGTATTAGCGTTGCTGCATCACGTTTATTTTCTGGGCAAATCTCAATTCTGTATCTGCCCCCCCCTTCTTTCCCTTCTTGACGTGTCAACGTCCACATTTAATTCAATCATCCCTAGAATCCACGCTCCTACAACCAACCTATCTTTATTGAATTTCCTTTTGCCTATTTTGCACTCGTTTATTTCCACCACTCTCCCGACACCCCCTAACAGTTCCTCTCCCTCATATTTGCTATCTATGTAGTCAAAGCAAACCTCCCTACAATATGAGAGCCAATCGGCGATGGTTCCCCTACTTGTTTGCGATGTTGCAGAGCCCGTCTCCCTGATCAAAAAGTCATAATTCACAACATTGGTGCAAAAGAAATAAACTACTGTTAAAATTTTGATAAGGCCAAACTTTGCACTTTGAAAAAAGTATGTTCCAGAGCGTTTTTTTCTGAAATCACGTCCACCATTAGCACTTTTTTGGCATCGAAATTCGACAGAATTGTCGCCGCGAATTAGGGTTTTCGTTTTGTCCCCGCACACAACACAATTAGGATTTTCTGGTATCAATTGTTTTTCCTGGAGGGAACTTACACAATTCTCAATCGAACAGAACACATTCTGGCACAAATACCTAAAATTTACAAAATTAGAGTCACGATCCACTTCCATTTTTATAAGCTGTCCAGCACAGGATTAGGAATGTCAAACTCACAATCACAATCTATAGTATCAAAGGTCACATCTATATTGTAGACTTACTACCCAAGTCAAATGACGAATGAAGAGCAGATATTTAGGAAGGAATAATAATAATATTATCTTATAACGATTGACGGCTTATTGCTTATAACCCCCGAATCACCTAAAACGTCTTTGAAACGATTTGAAACTATTCCTTGACCTTAAAATTACAACTTTGTTAAGGATTGTTTAGGAGGCAAGGCTTCCTTTATTTACTAATTAAATGTATCAGCAATAGTCCAAAAACTAACTGCTAAACTTCAGGGGGTTGGTTAAGGGAGACATCTGTAATTGTAGTGGGGGTCTCCCGAAAAAAACCCGGGATAGATCCCCAAGATATGTAAATTTATTGTCTTATGTAATACGGGGAAAATCGTGATTTATGGAAATATAGTGGATACCAAGCTAAACTTCTCTTGGTTGGTTGGAGCATTACACAGGTCTCTGGCCGCCCTGGCGATGGCTGCTAATGTGGGACAGAGACATGATGACAACAAGTAATAATTTTACGAGTCTAAGAAGGTTGTAAATTATTGTTGCATTCGAACGAATGTTATTTAGGCATGTGGGGAAGGGAGGTCGGGGTTATGCGGATTCGTGGCTGCATTAAGTGTTTAAGCCAATGTCCCAATGGTGATAAAAATATGTGGATATAACATTCTTCATTAATGTCTGGTTAACTATAACCTAAACTTTAACTTACCTAATCTAACCTACCTTCAAAGGACTTAATGCAGACACGAATCCGCATAACCCCAGACCTCCCTTCACCACATGCCTTTTCCAATTTAAACCAGATTTTAAATATATTACAGCAAGTTTGGTTGGGTTCGGTTGGTTTAGGATAGTTTAAATGCATTTTACTTAATTAGGAATGATTACAGCAAGTATGGTTGGTTTAGAACTGTTTTATATATAATCAGTGTGGTAGGTCCACTAAGCGCGGAACAGTGCCATATCGCAAAGCTACATAGTTAAAACTAAGGCGCGATACTTTAGTAAAAAAAACAAGACTATTCTTAAGATAAAGAATAAGCTGCAAAATCTAATTCATTTAATTGCAATGTTTTGGTTTTGGTTCTTATTAAATAAACCGCTGTAAAAATTAACTGTAGGTAGTCTAGATATTGGTTTTTGTGAGTACAGTATTGATATTGCCGTTTAAAATTAAAATATTCGTGTGATGTGTGTTGTGTAGAAACTGAGAATTACTGATTAAGATTGGCTTCCATTTTGAAGAATCGAATATAGAGTGAATAATGGACAAGCGCATATTCAACAGTCGAATCAAAGAGTAATGATCGCAATTTCGATTGGTGATCGATATTTTCATCCGATAGTTATCGTAGCCCAGTTAAGAAACTGTACCCACATATTTGATGTATTTTGGGTACCATTATCAGTGATGATCTTCTCAGGAACCCAATACCTCAAAAGTCTGTACGAGGCTTTACGACGGCTTGTGCTGTTGCGTTCTCCATGGCTGCCAAACCAACCTATATTGATATGCGATGCATAAAAACATCTCGGTATATGCGTCGGTGATATTGTCTTGCATGACGATAATATTTTCTGCAATACTATAATAATATCAGTAATATTCACGAACCAGTATGAGGGCCTTACCTGCCATCATCACTCGCATAGTTTCTGAATTTCTCAGCCAACTTCTCCGTTAGTGACGAGTTTCTTTAAAGGTGATCCTGTACTGTATGTACGAGTAATTGAGACTTTGTAACTTAATTTTTTACAAATAATAATTGTATCTTATTCAATGAATATTTTCTGACCGTGTCATTAGAACAAACTGTATTTTTCCCTATTGAATACACAAAAACATTCAACCTTTTGAAATATTTTCATTATATTTATTATTTATGTATTGTTGTCGCAGGATAACCGTCATAAAAATCAAACAATCACGCTAACAAAAGATTTCTTTGTAAGGAAACTATAAAAAGTACTCCTTTTTCCACATGAATATTTATATATTTATTCATTTTAAAATACGTCTTCAAAGTGTATTCTTGATTAAATAATCTAATTAATTGTAGATGCTGTAACTTTAGAGAATAATTGCTACGACAGCACATTATTAAGAAAACATAGTACACCGGTAGCAGTCACAATTTAGTCACAATCTCACAAAATATCGGTATTATTTATATCCTTCTCAGCAGAAAGATTTCTTTTAAAAGTTCCCCTAAGGCCTGAAAGCGTCTTAAATTAAAGGGCTACAAGCGTTTGGAAATGTTAAATGAGCTGATAATGTTTCAAACTTTATCGAAGTAAAAGGGAAACTTTATTGAGCGCGGTTTAATCACGACAAAGAGGCTTCTTTATAGTTATGTTTTATTTTAATTTTATGCTATAATTAATCATGATACTTATACGAGTCAATCGCTAATGGCAATTTTAAGTTTTGAAGGGGAATGGTCCAAACCTTGCACTTGTTACTATCTAACGTCATCCTTTGTGTTGGAATCCGTATACCGTTAATTCATTAATGGCTCATTCGTTCATAGACGAATGACAAAAGGCATCTAGGGTTAGAACCGATCTCGGTTCACAACATTCGGAAAATGATACAATCAAATTTCAGGGTTTGGGTTACATGGCAATTTTTTTAAATTAACCTGACTTTTATATATATACATAGTAATTACTTGTAAAGAGATCACTTATTTTAATAAACTCCTTCATACTCTAACAACCAACGTAATTTCTAGAGAAAAAGACAAGAAACCTAATAAAATCTCATACAAATACCATTCATGTATTTGATGGGGATGTATTGGTGGCGTTAGTAAATAAATTGAATATTACTGTATTGTTTCATAAACTTCTATGCACTAATAAAAATATAAGTGTTTCAGATATTTTACCAAGTAATATTCTGGAGATTTTTGTATTTTAGTTGTAAATAAAAATCAAACCTTAAAAAGTAGGTTACTTATAGGATCACATGTTCACCTGAATTTTGATGTATTTCATATAATTTGAAGTAACAGTAGGATAAATCATAGCCAGTATCAGTGTCTATAGTCCAGTTTCAAAGCCTAACATGTCATTTGTCAGCATCTCTGTCCAGCGCTGCATTACTGATTGATACACTAATGGGTCGTCCCTCTGATTGACTTCCCCAGCAAACGTCTATTACTCCTTCGCAAATATCTTTCTAAAATTAATACAAATAATTTAAGTCGGGAAATCTGTAACACAATTCACAAATTTTTATTTAAAGCTAAATAAAATATGGAACACGCATGTTTAAGAGGCATTGTCTTCTGACAATATCCTCCTGAAAATATAATTTATTTTCTAAACGCTTATTTCTTTTATGTTCATACTTGTAGATGAAAATTTATACTTACTTTGAATCTTGCTCTCCTTCTTTTCTTACGAAGTAAGAGAATGACGTTGTTGCTTACGAGCTTTTCGTTTTTAATTCCTTATCTAGTGAATCATGTTTCTTAGTGTTAATTTTACAAGCCCACTTTACCGTGGTTCAATTATATATAATTTCTCCTCAATTCTCAAAACCTCCCCATATTTATATTGAGCCGAAACTGCACGAACATGGAATTCCTCTAAGACTAATAGTAAGTTCTATCAACTCACCAACGTATGAACTGTCTAAGTTTCTGCTCCCTAAACTAAAACCACTTTTTGGCTTAAAAACCATTCGTAAAGAACTTTACAGACTTCATAGAGTAGATTAAAGGAATAAATGTAAGCACAAGAGACATAATGGTTAGTTTTAACGTTTGCAGCTTATTCACAAACATACCAGTAGATGAGCTGGTGCTAGTTTATTCAATAGTGTTAGTTTTATGGGAGCACTTTACCTCTCGGCGATCGACAACCCCGTCTTAACCAGATTTTGCAGGATATAGCTCATCCCGTTAAAAAACGCAGATAAGCACTGGCAAAGTAGTATAAAAAAATGCGTGCGCTCCTTTAACTACCTGTTTATTAGTAACTAGCTCAAGGCGAATCAAGTTCCTAAAAACAAAATTGTGAATGCCTTACAGTTAATGGTGACTAAATTTCTATCACAATGTAATTATTGGTCTTTCTGTTATTTCACTTACTTGAAATAAAAAAAGTCCTAATAAAAACGCTGTAGCTAAAATCATACTATTTTCTAGCAAAATAATAAACTACGGTACTGGTAAAAAAAATCTGAGAAATTTGATTTTGTTATTAAAAGATTAAAAATTTAGAAATGAAGTGTATCGTCATTACTAACAACTATAGTTCGGCCGCTTAGAAAGCGACCTCCTTTAGCATTGGTTTAGCATTAGCGCGCAGGTTGTTTTCTAAGCGGCTGAACTATAGCGTTTAATTTTTTATTTTATTTTTGTCAAATTCGTATGACTTTGATTAAATGTTGAAGTTAAGTGCGGATGAATAATTTTTCATGTGTATTTTAAAAATTCAAGCTGTCAGTTAAAATCAAAAGTTTTCCAATGTTAAGGCACAAATATTGGAACTACTCGCCTCACCTGCAAAATATTAAATGTTAAAGATCAGTACATGTGAACCTGTTTAAGTGAAGAGTATTTTAACGAGTTGTCTAAATTTGTCTATTGAGTTCAATAAAAGACCGAATGTCAAAATGTCAAGTGTTATAGGTGTGCGTAACATACGTTTACCTGGAAGGCCAGGTTTTGAAAAATCAAAACCATTGGCTAATGTAACAATGAAGGAGCTGTCATTAGTTAGCACCTGGTGGAGGTTTGGTTATTAATGCCTTTGCTGATTGATGATATCAGGTTAGTAATTTTCAACGCGATGGCTATAAAATTATTCATAGCTTTTGAACTCTTTGTGTTACAATAAAACGAGTTCGGGAATTTTTACGGATTTAAAGTCTAAGCTATTAGTCGCAATCTCATGAATTTGATTTTTATCCAAATTGTTCAGAGTTTTTTATTTACTTATGTCATTGAAATGTTTTTCACTTCATTCAGGGAACGATCTAAACCCTGCTCTTGTTACTATCTAACGTCAACACAACGTTCTGTTTAAACACAAATTGACAGGCCAATAGCAAATGGAATCTGTGACCAAGAATAGGATTTTATTGACTCTGAACTTCATATTAATTATTAATTATTTAATTTTTTGTTGTTGCACATATAGGCTATATGCCACCAGTGCTATGAATTCAAATTCCCAATCATACTAACAATTACAATGATCTTAAATTTGAGACATTTCAAATAAAGTCATAGAAGTATTTAACGTTTTTGTATGCATGAATAGATTTTCCTCGTCATAGTTATATTTTTGCCATGTTCACCTTATTCTTATCTTGATGCCAGTCTTGAGGCTTTTTTATTGGCTATGTTGAAATATTTAGTAATCTAAGGACCTTTTGACGTCATTTTCATTGTTGACGAGGTCTATTGGTACTTTGTTATTTAACGACCAATATTGATCTATGGTTTATTTAAAGATTGATGATGTGGATCATTGGTTACTCACTCCGCTTCTTTTCCACAAAAAATTTATAATCAGATTAATTTGACCTAAAATCATATTTTTTTCAACCTCAGCCAAATATTGTCCTTTTACCAACGGTAGATTTTCCATACAGAAAAACAATACTTATTACTCTTAATTGTGGATGAAAATTTACTCTAACTTTCAATTTTTCTCTCCTTTATTTACAGAGTGACATTGTTGCTTAAGTGCTATTTGTTTTCAATTTCTCATGTAGAAAATAAATGTTTAACAATGCTAATTTTTCTTCAGACCACTTTTACGCGGTTTAAGTATGTTTAAAAGATTTAACCTATGGGGGAATCTTGAGATAGTTTCAAGGTTTTTTTTTGTTCCATATTTTTAGAGAGCGTTATGTTATTAATTTATTAATTTCTTGGTGCGCTAAAAATTTTAATTCCTCTACTATAACAAGTTATTTATAAACTTTTTCTCGACGTTTGTTAGTTTATTGAGGCATTCAAAAACCTTTTCTTTACCACATGTAGCAATAATTGACAAACCAAGAGTTAGGCTACTGGCTAACAAAATTTTAGAATCCACAAAAGCATTTTTTATCTTTGCTTATTTCAGAGTCAAGATTATACTGATATTTTGACCACCATCAGATAGTTCCCCCTGACTGTATATCAAGTTGCAGCCCCCGTACTGTACGTGCCGCTTGAGTGCGCTGCGATCACTTCGGATCTCTACTAGATTTATGCCTCAATTGTCGCTTATCACAGAACCGTCCGTGTTTAAAATTACTGCTTTACCGTTCACTAAAGCAATGAAAAAACTATGTTCTCTAAACGGGAAACACGTCAATTTATAACATATTCAAGCTACGGAAAACGGTGTCTCTTATATTTAAATTTTATTTCCAATTTTACGACGGTAAAACAATTATGTTGTAAAATATTATTTTAAACTTAAGGTTTTATATACAGTAATATTATAATGGTTTGCATTGTTATAGTAGTAATTGTATAAAGTGAATAGAGTGCATTATAGAGTGCAATATGCCACATATACTAAAACTACTTCTAAACAAATCAGTGTTTTCTTCCTTTTTACTTTTATGTAATGATTCAGATGAGTGTTAGTCAAATCAACGTTTTCCTATTTTAGCTTTTCGATTATACAGGGTGGATAGAAATGTCAAGACCCCCCTCTCTAATATACAGAGATATCCTTTTGGTAGTCGTGCAATCTTAGCAGAAAGTTGCATTTTATGATTTTGAAATTAATTTTAAATGTCCCCCCAAAAGGGCGAATTTTACTAAATGAAACCCCCCCCTACAAGTGACACTTCATTTTAAAGTATTTACAAATACTTAAAGAATGGTTAAAACCAGAGTTGTGCTATTTCATCTCTATCCAAAATGGTAGCCTTTTAAATGTTATGGAAAATCAATGGTAATATTGGTTCGTAATTGTAATATTGGCTACCATTTTGGACAGAGGAGAGATAGCGAACTCTGGTTATCACAATTCTTTAAGATTTTGTAAACACTTCAAAATGAGGTGTCACTTGAAGGGGGTTTACATTTAAAATTTTGAGTTGCCCCCAAAATCCCCCCTTTTGGGGGGACACTCAAATATTTCAAAATCATATTATGAAACTTCCCGCTAAGATTGCAAGACCACCAAAAGGATATCTCTGTATATTTACTTAGCAAAATATTAGAGGGGGGTGTTGTCTTTTTATTCACCCTGTATAATTAGTTTATTACTACTGCAATATACGATTTTCTAAACAACAGTGTGGGCCACATGACAGATACTGCCGCAGCACGGAGACAATCAAAGACAGTTTTATTTACGGATCAGGTGATCAGTTTTCCATTACTTTGCAGTCAATGCTGCATTGCTGCAATGCTGCAGTCTTTATACTAGTGATTGTAAAAACCTCACCATCTATACTTATCCGAGGTTAACTGTAGACGTGATTACAGTTAAGCACAAGAAACAATGACACCTGACCCGGGGGAAAATAAAAAAAGGTGTTTACGTCCCGAGATGCTAAATCAGCCGTTCAAAATAATTTATGTTTATATGTAAACACGATGATTTTTATAACATTTCATATATATTATTTATTATAAAATAGCTAATTTACCCTTGCTCCACAAAGGATGGAACGGTGAAGAGAAACATGTTTCATTTAAAAGTGTGAAATAAAATAGTCAGCCTGCACATCCTTTGGTTTCAGAAACTAAATTGAATCAGACTTCTTAGTTTGATAAATAAATATTTCTTTACAGGTACACAAACCTATACATACTATTTAGTACGAATTTTATGAGGCGCTGATATACGTTTGAAAATATTGTATCTGTATGGTTTTTTATGATACGCTTACCTGAACGTTAATTTAGTGACAACATTAACCTATATCTGAAGTCAATCATTAAAATAAGAATCAAGTAACATAGAGTGGTGTAGTGACGCAAAAGATTTAGTTAATATTGATTTTACAGGCAATTGATATTTAACGCTAACTCTTTATTTTTGTACACTGACTGTCCACACTGTATTTCAGTATATGTTTTATGAAAAAAAAAACAATTACACAAACTTGTCGATGAACGTAATGCAAATGCTGGACTGCGACATTGAGGTCATCAGGCTTATCCCACAGATACCGAAACCAGCTCCAGTTGCTAAGGCAATCGCTTTAATTGCTTTCCTCGTTAAAGCAATAATTCTGTATCAAAATACCTCCAGACAATCTTCTATTCTCAACTCATTAAAATAATCAATATTTACGCAAATGATTTGTCCAGATTTTTTATTAACCTCACAAAATGATTTTTTAAATACATTTTTTAAAGAGGTTGGCGGCCTCTTTTAACCTAATGCTGTTAAATGTTGTTTAATGTTTGGTTTTCACCTCATAAGTCATAAGTCATTTATTTTCTGAATAGGAACTTTTTTTCAATTATACATCTCAGTCGTCAATAAGAACTACAGTAATAACATTTAATAAATAAGATAGACAATATATAAAATATAAAGATACAATCAGGCAGACATAAACTCTAAAAAACTTTACGGTTCTTTTTTTACAAGGTAGGATTTCAAACTTTTTTTAAACTTTCTTTCGCCATACCATTCCTTTATACTAGTTGGAAGACTGTTAAACATCTTTATATCCGCTGTAAAAGTCTCTCTTTCAGACAGGGACAGGCGGATTTTTGGAAAAAGAAGATCTGAGCCATGTCTGGTGGGATATCTATGTCTATCTCCAACAGCAGTAAGATACCCAATTTTATTCTTGATGAAAAGAACCACTTTAAAAACATAGAGAATAAAGTGTGAGTATGTTAAGATTTCGAAAAACTCCCCTACAAGAGTGCGAGGATGGGAGACCAGATAAAATACGAACGGCTCGTTTCTGTTGCATAAATGCGTTGTCTGCATGTGTGGAACCTCCCCAAACCACCATATCATATAACAGACTGAAAGCATCCATGGTAAACATTGATTAGGTCCCTCTGATAGTATTAAGAATTCCATCCTACTAAAAAGTACTAAAAAAGTCCTTTGGTATATTTGTTAGGACCACTTGAACGGGTTTAAATAGTGTGTAAGTCATTCGTTTGAACAAAATATTTTACATTTTCGAAAATGTTTTGTTTTATTATAACTGCCCGAAACATGTGGATTCCGTACAGGTACAAAAAGTAAAAATTGTTCCTCTCAGTAAACTATTTAATACAAAATATATTTCCGTAAGACTTTAAAGTTATACTATAAAATATATTAAGCAAGCTGTTATTTATTTGGTTTGAAACACAAGTAATATTTACTTCTCAGGACTATTCAATGTATACAGGGGTTTAATACGCAACTTTTTGAAAAAATTTGTTTGTATATTTTTTCCTTACTGTACGAAAATTCTTATTTCCTTTCAGGTGTATAAACAAATTATGTATACCAATGATGGCATTTTTATGGCATACTCTTGATTTCTTGTAGGACCCGAAAATATTTCAATTCCATCAAGGGCTAGTATTTTAGTAACTACCCTACTAGGGGTCAAAGAACTTTTATTCTCTATACTCTTTCAACTAAATCAGTTTTGTTTTAATAATTTTAATCATATTAATATTACTTGTGTGATCTCTTATAGTGAAAATTCACGACGATCACGTTTATTTTCATATCACTCAACAGTGTGACTCGCCCGTCAGGCGTGACGTCACAGCCAAATGGCGTCAGCTGATTGGAGCAGCACCTGCTGACGGTTGTGACGTCACAGCCAAATGGCGGCAGCTGATTGGAGCAGCACCTGCTGACGGTTGTGGTTATTGATGACTTCTCTGATTGATGAATTCCTTCGTCATTTCCCAACCAATAAACTTTGTTGGCCGGTATTTGATTTTTTATGGAATATTTTGTCTTAAAATACTATACGCTATTTCGTTTTTGTAAGATTTTAAATTGTTCAACTAGGTTGGTTTAGCAACTATTTCTGCTTAGTTTCCGGTTGTATTGGCCAGAAAAATATTTTGTTTTGAAATTTCAAGGCAATTAAACAATTTAATTAACTTATATTACTGTGTTTTAATATTAATTATGAAGTAGATGCCCCATTTATTTGAACTAGCGGCAGCTCTTTATTTAAATAGAATAGAGTTGAATATGCTGTAGTGTATGGTATTGTATTGTATTGTATTGTATTGTATTGTATTGTAAGAGCGATGGACTCTTGGTCCACGCACGTAAACCGAAGCTTATTCTGCGTCCCCATTTGCCGCTAACTAGATAAACCTATGCCTGCGTCCTTGGCTAGGTTCAGAAGCTTTTGCCCAATGTTAGCGTTTGGTTCATCAACTGGCTGCTTTCGAACTAATAGAGCCCTTATCCTAGCTTTAAGTCCATCGTAATCCAGAATAACAATGTTGAAAAAGATATGCTCATCTCTTTTGTCAACGTTTTAGTTTCTAATTTAATTTTGGTTAAGTGCTTTGATAGTTAATGTACCTTTAACATCACCATAATAGGTTACACAGGGAGAGGTTGTATAGGGACACTCAGTTGTCCCGCCAGTTTATCACGGTTGGAAATTTGGGATATTCAACAGTTATCTGTATTTCATATCAGCGCATTATGTTGCTTAATAAAGTACAGCAATTTTCGTTCAAGAAGTGGCTACGGCCCTAGCATTAGAAAAGGGTGTTAACTTCCACGAACAGTTATAACTAGTAGATAATAAAGACTACGTAACGTTATACGCAAATTATTAAATGGACGTAAAGGTCACACAATTAAAAGACGAATGTCCGTTTCATTTGGATAGTTTGATCTGTTATAGCAACTATCACTAAATTGCCACTTTCTGGAACCCTAAATTCCTATGGCATATTTTTACAGCCCAAATTTTATAGAAGGCCCTTATCATTTTTAGTATGATTTAATTAGCTTTTACCGGAACATAATCATGAAAAATACAAAATGGCATTAACATTTTCCGCATTCATCCCCTTTATTTACCGTGAGTGATCCACCATGTTGGATGCTGATAAATCACCAACATTAAGTGGCCATTTGTTGGAGTTAATCACCGATCAAAGAGACAATCAACTAATGCGCTGGTTTAGCGGGTAATGGCTCTTCATACTCCCACATTGAACATACAATTTTAAACCGTCAATTTTATGAATTTTCACGCCAATGATTGGTTGGCTCAGTAATGATATGTGACTTATAAGCAGCAATCAATATTCAGCTTGATAGTATCTTCAGTAAAATGGGTTTTCGCCTTTTGGTATTGTGTAATTCTTGTATTTTTATACGTTGTCTGCCCGTGTAATTGTATTGTTATGTTACTTTATGCCCGGAGGCGAGCTAGCGTAGTGAACGAGCTAACCTGAAGGCAAGTGAGCGCAGCGACCGAGCTCCAACCTAAAGGTGAGTGAGCGTAGCGAACGAACTTCAACCAGGACGTGATTGAGCTATGCGAACGAGATCATCTTGAAAATTAAGAAGTTAAACGGGGCAAATCCCGCGGGTTACAGCTAGTACGGTATATTTGACAAATAATTGTGTAAGGATACATTTGTATTTACTATCCTGAAACAATGACGCAAACGGAAATGATGGATCGATTCTATCAAGTATATTCTGACAGTGCATGTAGAACTAAGTATATAGATTACTTTTTGATGATTACCACAACAAATTGTGTCAATATTATGTAAATTCTGATCAACCTTGTAGGACAAGTAACGTAAATATTCGGTATGTAATTTATAGGCTGCTATTAAAAATAGATTTATACTACATTTGACAATGTTTATGATGCTAATTTTTTCACCCCACATGTTCTTAAGGCCAGGATCATCTTCAACTACAATAATGTTGCATTTTCCATTAGGCGAGCAAAACCAATTACGGGAAACGGTCAAGAGGCTTTGGACGTCCCATAACTTGTACGATCTCAGAGACCAGTAAATAACTTGGTATTATGTTGGAAAAACTGAATTGCTGTCTTATACGTGAATGGTGCGTTCTTTCTTATTGTGTTGTTTAAAATTAATAACTTAACAAAACCTATTGATTAATCTTTTTTTACAAATCTAAAGTCTATTCCAACGTACGATACGTGACCGCTTTCAGCATGCCCTGCAACTAAACTGTCATATCTCAGTTAATCTTAATTAGTAATATTTAAAAAAAAGGTGTCAATCGATTTGTAATAAAATTGCCTTAAAACGCTATTCTTGTAAAACCTTTGTAAAATCAATGGCTTTTGAGTTATTTAAGATACAAGATTTTAAATGGCCTCAATTTTGTTTTATGAATTTGAAAAAATTGTCATAATGTTTTTGCAAAGTTTCCATTTCGTATTTTTATTCATTCTTTATAAACAAATTAATAAGTGTAAAAAATAAAATGGCGGCTATGTGAGTAAATACGGACTTTCGAACAATTTAAATATGGTATTTAGATATGTTTCTTACTCAGGAACAATGCTCTAAAGTTTTGGTAGAGAGTCCTGGGTCATTCTGTATATTAAATACACAAGCAGTATCCCATTGCAATAGGCTTGTTTTATTTTACCGTTGCCTAGCAACTATTCATTATTTTGCTGATTCCTCTAAATATTTTTACATAACCTTAAAGTTGTAGTTGTGTGCATTTATTGCATATATTTTCTCGATTTTTCTATAGTGTGCTGTAAAATAGCGTTCGTATTATGGACCGAAAGGGTTTAATGATCTTGAGCTGGCAAACCATCATTTTCGGCCCTAGGTATAAAATATAGTATTGTAATTTCTTGATGATACCTATTTGCAATACACAATCTATTATTTTACATAATAAATCTTCAACTTCAAATTTAACAACAATTAAAAACAATTTAATGTTGGAATATTGTTTTGTTCACGTTTGTGAAAGCCATGTAGAATTGAATGAACACCATTTCAATAATCATAAAGACCATTTTGTTTCTCTTAAATTCAAACCAGCAGCTCTTTGGATACTTTTTCAATAAAAAATTACATCACATCTAAGGAGGTTGTTACTGGCAACAATACACACAATTCCCTCTAATGGGAAACTCTGTTGCATCTGACCATTACAGTTTCAGCGGCGGAGTAGGTAGTTGATATTTGTGGCGAAGACACTTGTTGAGCCCATTGTACGAGGACACGTTCAATATTGAGGCTTAAAGAAAATTAGGGTCTGAGAAGATGTAACAAGGGGACGTGCAACGGCCGAGAGGGTTAACTGTGTAATGTTGGTAGCACTGGCGAGAGGGTTATGTTGGCAGCATTGGTTATGCTGGTCACGTCACACCAGCGTCACCAACATTTGAGCGATGTAAAATTTGCCATAGGGATAAGATAATCGTAATGGAATCTGTTGAATCCAAAGGGGTTGTGATTAAGAGAATCTTTAGCAATTCGATAACCCCTTCTTTGA
This sequence comes from Macrosteles quadrilineatus, assembly GCF_028750875.1. Lineage (NCBI taxonomy): Eukaryota > Metazoa > Arthropoda > Insecta > Hemiptera > Cicadellidae > Macrosteles > Macrosteles quadrilineatus. Next base: position 79,703,073 of record NW_026542595.1, read on the forward strand.
CGTGAATAAAAAAAATTATTTGCCCAGAACTAGTTTTGATATTATTTTATCACATTTGTTTACAGAGAAGTAGATATTACTTTAATCCTCACAAAAAAGAGGCTAAGCTCCCTTTTTAAAGGCTTGTACCTTGTTTTTTTCGTTTCTAAATCGCTAGTCTGAATGTAATCTCTTAATTTAAGGTTTTTTTATGGTTCTGAGAATCATCTTTTTCCATTTACAGACATATATCTCATTCTTCAGCTACCCTTATATATAATACGTGAAGACGATTTTTACAAACGATGTGTCAAAATTAATTAATTTTTGTGTAGACACCCCCTTTCACCAATTCCTGTAATAAAATTTCTCGGGCTTTGGCCCACAGGCCATCAAAGTCAGTTGTTCTTGAACCTCCATCCATGGTTCTCACTTTGTTTGTTTTTTTTTTTGTGGGCCGCTCCTCGGGCCTGCACATGGATTCACGCTTCCAAGTCGTTGGCCTGGGTGCAGGTACGAGAGCGCGGTTCAGATGTTCCTGCCCTACCACCACTTTTGATGGTCACTTCTTTCTTGCCAAACTAGAGGACATTGGCTTTCTTTTCCTTTGAAGAAAGTGGTCTCACTCTAATATATAACTGAATGTTAATGGCCTGAGCATCTGGTTTCTTCAAGTTCATCTTGCTAGCCATTTTGTACTCAGAGTTTGTTCACAATATTTTAGAGCGCCCAGCGCGCCTTTTGGTGCCTGGAGGTTAGGACAGGCCTAGTCCTATTAACATTCAGTCATATATTAGAGTGAGACCACTTTCTTTCAAAGGAAAAGAAAGCCAATGCCCTCTAGTTTGGCAAGAAAGAAGTGACCATCAAAAGTGGTGGTAGGGCAGGAACATCTGAACCGCGCTCTCGTACCTGCACCCAGGCCAACGACTTGGAAGCGTGAATCCATGTGCAGGCCCGAGGAGCGGCCCACAAAAAAAAAAACAAACAAAGTGAGAACCATGGATGGAGGTTCAAGAACAACAGACTTTGATGGCCTGTGGGCCAAAGCCCGAGAACTTTTATTACAGGAATTGGTGAAAGGGGGTGTCTACACAAAAATTAATTAATTTTGACACATCGTTTGTAAAAATCCGTCCATTATTAACGGTGGAGTAGTGTTTCGTAGAAATCGTCTTTACGTATTATATATAAAGGTAGCTGAAGCGGTATTTGCGTATCAGTTCATAGTTCTGGGCGAGCAGCACCGGAGGGGAAACAAGCATGACGGAAGAGGGGGGCCCATTAAGAGCAGTTAATTCAACTTAATTTAACTAGTTTGGCTAGAACAAAGCAAAATAAAAGATTTTAACAGTACTTGACTGGGTAACACAAACTGAACATTTTACAAGACAAAACAACACGAAAATTTTTACGGACACAAAAAACAAAAGCTACCAAAGGTAGTAGCCTAAGACATTTACATTTAATGGGTGAAATTGTAGGCCTATGCCTACCACAAACAGTCAGAAGGACAAAAACTGACTTGGGAGTTTCTCCCAAATAGCGGCCTTCCAACAAACATTTCTCAGTCAAATTCCAGGGCTGGTATCCTGAGGAAAGCCCTGAATTCTACAAAACAACAGAGAAAAGGGAAACTGAGACAACAAAAAATGTCCCACGACCCTAAAACTAGGTTCCAAACCTAGTGCAACATGTGCACTAACCTAAGTTTCAGAAAATGAACAAAACTTACACAAAAGGCGCGCTGGGCGCTCTAAAATTTACTGCATGGTCGACATTATCTCCACAAGGATTAAGGCAAAATACATGTAAAACATGCCACACAAAATAAGATGCCAAGGAAGCCGAGGCAGCACAAATGACAATTTCGGGCCTCTGACACTTGGCGTTGGGAGTAAGAAGAACAAGGCTCAGCCTTGTTGAGGGTCGTGGGATGTAACAAATCGAAACACTAAACTAACCTACTATACAAAAACACTTTGACCGTTGATTATGAGTCGTGACATTCGCCGGTGGAATTAGTCACGGCTCACCATCAAAATCTCACTTCATCTATCTATCTATCTATATCTATCTATACTATTATAAAATTGAGGTGGTTGCTGTATGTGTGTATGGGAAAAGTAAACTCGAAAAATACTGGTCGGATTGGGCTGAAATTTGGCATGATGATAGCTCACATTCCCGATTAACATATAGGCATATTCTTATTTCAAAAATCCTTTCGGGCTCCGCCCCAGTGGCTCTGGAGTTTCCCATGTTAACCATATGAGAAATGGAATTATTGAATCTTAACAGCTGTTTCAATTAAACAAGTTGGTTCTGTTCTATGATGTTCAATAGCATTAAAGTTACAAGGATTACCAACAGGGTGCAGCACTATTATTTCTTTTACATTTATGACAACAGCTAATTTGCAACCGAAAGGTGAGTGAGCGTAGCGAACGAACTTCAACCTGGAGGCGAGTTAGCGTAGCGAACGAGCTAACCTGAAGGCAAGTGAGCGCAGCGAACGAGCTCCAACCTAAAGGTGAGTGAGCGTAGCGAACGAGCTCCAACCTAAAGGTTAGTGAGCGTAGCGAACAAACTTCAACCAGGACGTGATTGAGCCATGCGAACGAGATGATCTTGAAAATTAAGAAGTTAAACGGGGCAAAGCCCGCGGGTTACAGCTAGTTTCTTATAAAAAAATGATTTTACGAATAATTTGTATTAATTACACCTGTTCATAGTAAACACATGATACACACAAGAGCGTTCGTTTTCAGTTTCGATTAAGTCATCGGAAATAATTATGACTGTTATTCGTTTTTAAATAACACCTGTAATACTTTGCAATTGCACGAATTCGAACAACAGGTGCACTAGTTATTTATATTTACTGTTAAAACACCTCTCGTTGGGATTAAAACGTTTTTAATTTGACCCCTTTATGTCTTTATTTTTGAGCGGCGATAGTGGTTATAACTAAATACCAAAGCTCCCCCTAGTTTAGTAAGCATCTACATCAACAGGCTGGAAGTTAAAATAATTAATACTACCAAAGAGTTTTTATCATTCTTTCTGTATACAATTAAATTCAAGCCATAATACCTAGCATTCTTTCAAAGGCTTTTCACACGATTCATTTTACTTCACCTCCCAAAGAAACCTATAAACACATACAACATCAATAAAGTAACGTCAATCTTGGTTCATAAAATTAACTCAGAAAGATTTTAAAACTACTTAGGTATAATGAAGTGAATAAAACAAATCTTTACGAGTTGTGTAATCTTCCAGAGCCCGGAAGTTCCACCCTTTAGAGAGTCAAGTCTTGAGAAATTATTTAAATCCTTACAAACTGTGAAGTGCGAGACCGTCAGCTGTGAGTTCTCAGAGGGTCGCACAACTCGCAGATATTTTATACATGTCTCTTGTTTCTGAGCAACAGTTTGGTGTTAAAGGAAACTAAGAATTTCTCTCAAAAACCCAGAATATTACACTCAGATAAAAGTAATGTATTATTTGGTTTAAGGAATTACAAAATATACCGGCAACATTTAAATTAAACATGTTAATATGTTTTGACATAGTAACATGATTTTTGACTCAAGTAATTTTACTATGTCTTCTCCCTTTTAGCACAGAAAACGTTATAGTAGTACGTTTTCTGTGCTTTTAGTCCAGTCAAAATATATAAATTATTGACCCAACTTTAGAAAAATTTCTCAAGTTTAGAAACTTTGCACCCTTATTTCTAGGTACTTAGGCAAGATTGTAGCAAGAGTCAACATACAAATGAGGTGAGCTCTAACGGCAATAAGAGAAAACAGAGCAGCTTTTTTTGTTTTTGGCTAAAATCTCGAGAACCGTTGGTCGGAGTTAAAAGTGACTATATACTTTATAAAGATAACTAAATTTTAACTTATTAATTTTCAACGAAAATTATTCTATACATTTTATTTGTATTCCTGTGGTTACCGAGATATAGGGTGCTAAAATATGGCGTTTGTGGGGAGCGAACAATTGTTCAAACTAAAGTAGGTACCTACCGTAGATTTTCACCCAGATTTTATTGAAGTTTTGTAAACATAAGTTTACGTTTACAGTATTAATTAACGGATGGATGATTCATGCAAATTAAGATCAGCCAGTTCTTTAGTCACGTCCACTTAAAGGGCCAATGATCGATAAAAAGATACAGACTTTTTCTCAGCAGCGACCCGGCAATTAACTCATTCTTACAAGGCATTTTAAAAGATCATTGGTTACATAAGCCATTTTAACTAACCAGAAATTCGTAGCCTTAATTACGTTGTTAACATTGAATAAATTAAAGATAGGAGATAATTATATTCATTCGCATTATTGCATAACATGTTAATTTAAATATGTACCTACATTTAAATATTCATAATCGCATCCACACCAAAATGGTGCCAGCTGATTGGTGTAGCACCTGGTGGTGGTTGTTGTGGTTATCGATGACGTCAGAGATTGATGATTTGCCTTAACCATTTGCCAAACCGAGCCTCTTTTCCTGGTTTATCTTGTACTAACTATACACACTCCTATTGTCTTCTTAGCTTCTCTACTCTTTGTATATTTGATATATTCACTATGGTAAATATTACATAGAATATTTAAATAAATAATTAATATTTCACTACATGTACATGCACAGTTCAATTACATTTATCCAGACAGCAAACGAGATATTAGACATTAGATTGAATAGAAAACTGTTCAACCAGATATAACAAAAGGTGGATGTGGGGAAACTACAGAGAGAAGACAATCATTTTACTGCAGTTGTCTTTATCTCGAAATTGCTGCCGTAGTCTTTGTTCTGCTATTGGCTTGGTCCCTTAAAGACTTTTTACTTTGAGTCTCTTAATACGTCTTCCTTCCCCTCATAAAACGTGAGTGTTATTTTTATTTGTCGTATTCCTGAAAACTCGTACTACATTTTGACATGTATAATGTTCTTATCTTTAAGAAGAACTGGTAATATTGGAATGAATATAAATTTGAACTAATACTTCACCAATATTTTAAGAATTTTTAATTTTATGAGGCCTTTTGCCAGCTAAGCTGGCATCATCAGACACATCACAAAACTGGAAGGTTATGTTTATGTTTAAAAATACAATGTAAAATTTAAAAAATATGTAACACATTGGTAGTTAAAAATAAAAATCATTCTGTTAAGTACATTTAGCTAAAATTACAAAATTAAATTATATATGTATAAAAATTGAATACAAAGTAGCATTAACTTATTATTTACTAAATTGTCCATTTTATTTATAAATAATGATTCCCACGCATTTAGTTCATTGGATTTTGTAATATTTTTTAGTAATTTAGTATTTTTAAATTGATATTGTGTGGTCCGTTTCTAAACAATGTTTTGCTATTGCAGATTTTTTAGGTCTGTTGTGTGTAATGTGAGAAGTGTGTTCTTTAATTCTAGTTTTTACATTTCTTTTTGTTTGTCCAACATACTTCATCTCACAACTGTCACACTGAATTTTATAAATGCCAGATTTTGTTGTATTTTCTAATTTACTTTTTGGATTTCCAAGAATGTTTTTAATTTAGTTTTTCGCCTTAAATGAAACCATTAATTCAGCCTTTTTCTGAAACGTTTTCTTGATGTCTTTATATTGTTTAGTATAGGTAGTGCTTACCCATTATGTCTGATGATGCATAGCTGGCGAAAGGCCTCATAAAATTAAAACTTCTTAAAATATTGGTGATGTTTTTATTTCAAATTTATATGTATAATGTTGTTTTAATTATTCGTAAGGTATTATCGTTAGCTTTAAATGCGCAATTCATCATGTAATGGTTATAAACATGAGTAACAATTCTTGTAGGATATCCCATGGTCAGTTCGTGAGTGATTTCTCTTTTTACTAACGAAAAAAAAATTGTAACAAATACTAAACAAAAATTAAATTTTTTGAACCCCAATATTTTGTTTATTAAATACATTTTAATTACATATTTTAGCCAAACTCGAGCTTACAAGTGACCTAAGTATATAATCATTTGCTTAATAACTACAGTCAATGTGTATTGTTAGATAAAAGGTGTTATCAAATTATTTATGAGTTAACGTGAGTTGAGGGGTTGTGTGTTATGAAAATATTTTTATAAAATAAAAATAATGCAATAACATTAGAACCATTTTTGAAGAAAATTGTGAGGCGTATTTCGAATTCTAAAAGCGCGTTTCTGTTTCGGATTTCCTTAATATACATAGCTAAAGCCATTACAGATTCATTAGCTATTTATATTTTATCAAACTTAATGAGATGTTCTAATAACTTTTATTTATTTGAAACAATTCCCTTATTAGTTTAAATAACGCCACTTTTTGAATCAGGTTTTTTTTCGAAGAGTTCTAACTATTTTTAAAGCCCGTCCAGGCTAAAAGAAGTTTAAATGGAGTGGCTGTTGGTGTGAGTAATCTGTTCTTTATTCTTTCTTCTTCCTTCAAGTTTTAGTCCTGTTAAAGGTTTCCGATACCACCACCACTTTCACAACTAATTGGGTCCTTTTACTTTACTTTCAAACTTTCCAGAAGCGGCTGCGATATTTACTGGGAGGTTTATTCCTCGTGTTTCCCACTAATAACAAACCTTAAGATTTTATCGTGTAGGTTCTCTTTTCGCAATCGTATTTATGAACTTATAACTTGCGTACAGGGTGACCAAAAAACATTACCGATTTCTTTTTATCTTGATTATAGCTTGTATTACATTAAATTTAACTCTTGCCATAAGAAACACACTAATTACTAAACTGTTGGCTTCATATGTAGAATTGGAAAACAATGTCTGTCACGTTGCTCACTTTCGTGCATCTATGTTTCAATTATTTACTTAAAACATTTCATAACACATACCACAATGTCACGGTCACCATTAATTGCCACCACTTCGAGGTTAATTGCCACCACTTCCAGGTTAATTGTCACCACTTCCAGGTTAATTGTCACCACTTCCAGGTTAATTGTCACCACTTCCAGGTTAATTGTCACCACTTCCAGGTTAATTGTCACCACTTCCAGGTTAATTGTGGGCTTAAGATAAACGCCTAGACCCAGGGTTAGGTATTATGAGCGTACAGTATACGAGTATGTGAAATTGGTGAAGACTCCAAAGAAAAAAATCACACACGCTTAAATCTGGGGACCCTGTGACCACAAAATATCACCGAAACTTGAAATGATCCTTAATAGAAACATAGTACACACTGTGGCCATTGTCATCCAAGAAAATGGATATTGCTGAAAATAAACATAGGCATTGTGTATCAAACGTTGCACCTGTTACCTCAAAAAGGTTCTTGAGCATTTAAAAACCCCTTACGAATCAAAATTTGCCTAACCGTTTCAACATTCTGCAGAAGTTTTTTTACAATCGGTTTCTTTTTCAAATAGATCCTACTATCCTCAAGTTGTTAATTCACCTGAGAATCGTATTTTCGCTGGAATGGGTACCATGGTGTCTAAGATGAAATTGAATCGCTGTTCCGTCGTGGTAGGTTAATCATTTTGCACATACTCATCACAGGTAAACATACGGTGTTGTGCCCTCAAATGCTTTAAGACAACTAAAATGGCATAATACGGCGATGAAAGACACCCCTTCCCCATATCTACAATAGCTCTATCCATAAAATATAATAATAATAATAAATTCAACCATAAACAGTCGGTTTCTGTCAGTCATCCTGATACGATGTAAAAAGTATGGAGATCTTAATAAAATACGTTTGAAGTACGGTATCGTGAATATGGAAAATCCATAACGGAATTATTGCCCAAAATACATTGTTCAATACATTAAGAATGAACTGCAGTTGATATTTAAGGGGATCCACCTCCTCCAGCCCTTTTTCAAACTTTTTTGATAATATTAATTACAATCAGATATTTTTTACCTTTCTACACTATAAACAAGATGATTTATGGAAAAAAAATTACTCACTTTGCTCACTAGTTGCACAAATAACTATTTCCACAACCACGACTTGATAGGATTTTGTAGTCCTTATTTGGATGTGAAGCCTTTTTTCATCCATTACTCTTTATCTAATGAACCATCAATCTCCGAGTAAGCTTTTATGACTCTTCTAGCTTTTCTTAGCGTATCTTCTCCGTATAGGTTTGTTAGCGCGGTCACTTTCATCACTTGTTTGTCATATGTTGAGTGGCTCATACATGGCATGCTCAATCCCATACAGAATGTTTCCATTGCCATATGCCCTTTGCTTAGAGAACCAAATGATTTTACCATCCTTCTATTTATGTCAGAAAAGTTTCTCTTTGTACTTTCGTCAGTAATTTGTTTTGATGTTTCAAAGCTATACGCTTCATAGCAGGACATGCATTGTATTTTTATTTCAACCACAAATGATTTCAAATATAATAATGGAACATTTGTGTCTGTACCAAGACGAAACTTACATGGTAGTTTAGCTATAAAAAACCTTGATAGTTCAAATCCATTAGGCAGTAGACAGATCCTGGTCGTCCAAGTTGACGGTTTGCTTATACTACTGATCTTGAAACAAGCTCGAATCCTCTAGACCCTTCCTTTTTTCCTGGGATATATCGTCATCTGCATTGTTCCAAATAAGTTCTAAAAAGCCAAGAAGTTACTAGATTATCCGAATGATTTATTTCGTCTTTTTTATGTATCATGGAATGAAATCGTTTACAAGAACGTTACCCTTGCCACATGCAATTGTACTAGAGTTATATTATATCACAAGGTTATTTTTATGTTATGTTTTCGTTATGTGACGCTACCATTTTCATATGTGTTGATAACAAGCCATTCTCTGTTGCACCAGATTGACAGGTTGATCGTCGCAATCACTCACGCTGTCATGCCGCATCACCTGGGCAGATAACACGTACACTGATTGTGGTTATGTTACGGTGTTAAACTGGCGATTTGCTTTTCAGAGTAACATGGTAATATGTATTCTATAGCTATGCTAAATAAAACTACACCTTTTACTCTTAGGAACTAATCAATTATTTTATTAGATGAAACAGTATTGTCGACCCATTAAATTTGAATGCACAAGGATGTGCATTCGTACCTTTCTACTACATTAAGAGCACATTTCTGCTACATTTGGCATGTAACTATGTAGCTATGTAAACTAAAAGTAGACCTCATACTATTTGGAGCTATGCAATTATATTATTGGCTAGATAGTATTGCCGAACTCTTAAATGTGAATGTACGAGGGTGTCCATCTGTACTTTTCTAGGTACTACATTTTGAGCAGATTGATATGGATGATTGAGAAGAAAGGGATGTTTTTATAAAGCACGTAGTTCAGAACCGCAGAAATTACGTCGCGTCATTTGGATTGTCTTGTACAGTAAAATGTTGCAAACTTAATCTAAGACACATGCATGTAACCATATTATTAATTAATGTAAGATAAAATAAATTATCCCTGTTTACCTGTATTTGTTAACTGCAAGATATGTTTGCTTGGTTAAGATTACTTAAAAATATAGATTCCTCCTTATAGTCTAGGCATATTAGGAAAGTTAGCAGAAAGTTTAGGTACAGTCCTACCCAGGCAGCACAAATATGTATATAATAGGTATTAAATACTTTCGGCCAGAGTAAATAATCTGTATATAATACGTATAAGAAAGTAAATAATATGTATATAATATGTACATATGTCACCTAAAAATACAGATAATATATTTTTTTATGCGTACCAATACATATTTTATACACTAAAAATACCAAAACTAAATATATATATAATATGTATTGGATCATACATATTTTTAAATTATGAATATTAATACCAGGAATTTCATTATAATATTTACAACAAGGCTGAGTCCACACTAAATGATAGCACCTTTTAAAAAAACTAACCTCAAGCCATGCTGCGCTCTCCTTGGACAAATTTCAGCTGTGCCCCTGATGTGAACATCACCTAATTATTATTGGTTCAAGAATATTCTTATGTTAAACATATTGCTGGTAAATTTGAAATTTTTAGCCACGAAAAAATTTACTGTAGGCTATAAAAAACATTTAAATCACACTTTTTTATTCATTACCAGTTCTTTGTTAAAATAGTGCACAGCTCTTAAATAATGATTATGATCGTGTAAAAAGGAAAAGAGCGCTGAAACTGCAACATTATAAAAACTTTAGTTGAATTGTCTGTCTGATTTAGTATAATTTATTAGTGATTTGATAAATATAATCACTGATGAAATAGTAAAACAGATGGTGACCTGATACATGTTTATTTGCCCGCATTTTCAGGTGGCGTCAATTTTGTTGGGACTGTTTTGACACTCATATTAAACTTCAAAGGAAATGTGCCAATATATCAATTCTTTAGGTTCCAAGCCTAGATATGGCTCATTACTATTGATACCAGTGCAATTTAGGTAGCAAAACAGTGAAACAAACTTTACATCACCAGAAAAGCGTACAAAAAATGCTCAGGTTTTTGCCTGAAAAGAGATTAATAGTCTTTGAGAACAAGATATTATGAAATATTTTTGGCCTGATAAAAGAAAATGAAATATGGCGGATCTGGGAAAACAGAGAACTGCGAGAACTTTACTAAGACCCAGATATAGTAGCTACTGTTAAGAGGCCAAGATTGAGGTGGGAAGGACACAATATAACGAGAAGAGAAGAAAACAGTCTCCTGAAGATAGCTACAAATGGGCGACCATGAGGGACCCGACCACCAGGAAGACCCAAACTACGATGGGGAGACCAGAGGTGGAAAGACCTTCAGCGCATGGGGACATCAATTGACCAAGCGGCAGACAGAAAAGACTGGAGGCAACTTGTTGGCGAGGCCAAGAACCAACTTAGGTTTGAATGGCCAAGGAATGCATTAGCTGTAAAGGATTTTGCTTAGAAAGAGTTTGGCAATGATTTTTCGAGAATTGGATAACGACTTGAATTGCAAATTGCAATGAAAACCCAGGAAATTATTAGAAATAGAAGGAGGTAAGGTAAGGTATGTCAATCATAACGTAAATGAATGAAAACCAGTGGTTTATTCCCTGACATAAAAAAAGCTTTTGACACAGTGGATCACAGTATTTTGTTAAACGAATTATATTTGTGGAATTCTAGGAGTGACTCATAACTGGTTTAAAAGTTACTTGTTGGATAGGCAGCACTGGCAAGAGTAAATTCAGTTCATAGTGATATGGGGTGATTAAAAATGGGATCTCCCAGGGGTCGATGTTGGGGGCAATCCATAAATGACCTATGCGAAGCAAGTTTTAATGGAAAATTAAATCACTCGGCCATGAGCAGTGACCTCAAAGCACTCCAAATCACATGCTTTTAGGAACTGAAAAAAAACAAATACCTTATTTTAAGTCTCAGAAAAGATTTTAAATTCAATGATTCAATTGTACACCATAGTGCTGCTGATGGCATTAAACAAAAGACTGTGTGTGTAAATAAATGTGCTGTAGTTGGACAAAGAAGTAGGCCTACCATTAAGTATATAGGATTACACTTGGATAGCAAGTTAAACTGGAAAATGCACATTACAAAACTAAAAAATAAATCAATAGCTCTTACTATATGGACATATGGTAAAAAACTTATTCAACTACAGTAATTAATTAAAACAAAAGTTCATTGGTCATCAAAGTTTGGAAGTTGCTGACTTTTGTTTCTGGCGTAGGTCCTGGTGCCGGCTTGCCGGAATCACTCGCTCACTTTCTTCTCGAATGTTTTCAAGTCAAAATTCTTATGAGCTCTCTGAACTACCCCTTCAAAAATACAATTATACTATTAAAATTTAAAGATATAAAATTAAACATTTTCAAATAGAGTATAATTTATTGTACATTATGAATTGTTTTGGCTCATCAATATTGCAGTAAGACTATACCGTTGTTGTGATACAAGGGTTAAGATATAGTCTAAGCAGTGAAATTTTGTCCTTCATATAATGTAGTAAACTCCAAGCAAACAATAAAAATTGTCAATCATACAATCTATCTTTTTTTAATGTTTGACTAAAACTATTATCATCAGCAGCTTCTGTGTCAGATGACCAATTAATTGATGTCCCAATCCAATACAAGAAACTCGCCGACACTATACTCTTTCATTCATGGGTATTTTCAGTATGTGTAGGCCTATATAGGTTCTACTAATCCTTAGATGATACAAAAAAAGGCAGTCAACCACAGTAGACTCCCTCTTATCCGGACACCTTCTAACCGGACTACACTCGGCGGAAATGACATCTCTTTAACTGGACAATTTTTATCAGCACTTTGGTTTAACCGGACTATATTGGCAGCAAGTGGGCGGTACTCAAACCACTGTTCTAGTGGGAAAGATTTGAGACCGATTGTGTATCTAATTACAATGCTCTCCTAAATTTAAGTAAAATACTGTATACAGTATACATTTAAATGGTCCGTTTTAACGAGTTTTTAGGTATGCTGGTTTAACCGGAAAACCTATTATCTGAACTGTCCTCGGTTCCTAGGAGGTTGGATAGGAAGGAGTCTACTGTATTGGAATATAAATAATTTTTTTTCATCATTGCCATTTATTGGCAGCAAGAATTTGCAAGTCAGCAGCTATTTATTTAATATTTTTATAGGCATCAATTTCAAGATCTAAACTTGTCAGATAAGAAATTTAAGATCTTTTAAAAATCACTTAAAATAACAGTTGATCATGGAAATGGCTCTACATTCTGTACCTAGAAAAAAAAAGATCTCACGTTTGATTAGTAGAACAAGTCTTAAATCCTTAAGACGTCTTTTGGTCCTTCCTCTGCCTTCCCAACTAAACTCTTTCCCCAGCTCGTTTGTGAAGATGCGGACCAGAATTCTTCTGGTTGAATCTTCTATACTCGCTCCACCAACTGCCCGCAAATAATTAGTCTGGAACATGAACAGATTTTGAGAGAATATAATGATATTAATATAGGTACCAACACATCAGCCCACAAAGTCAACACATGAATACATTTGGGGCTATGATAAACCTCACTTTCATTAAAAGTATATTTCAGAGCCATCCATTTTGAGGCTATGCCCTTCCTTAAACATATTAAAACACTAAGTCCTAAGCCTATTTTTTTTTCTCTGTTAGTATTTTTTTCTCTGTTAGTATTTTTTTTGGCTATGTCCTTCTTGTGTATTTTAAAATGTATTTATTTTAACATGATATGTCCATATTTAACTCAAATAAAAGCAAAAAAGGAAAATCTGTGTCTCTGTACTAGTGTAAAAATAATCAAAACAATTGCCACTATATAGGCACTTGCGCTCGCAGGTGAGATTCAACGAACCAATGCCCTGAGTTATATTCAAGCTTTAGACTCTTAAGTGTTAACCCATTGGCTGCAGTTGGCGAGAATTCTTGTCATGCAACAACCCATAATTAAATGTGATTTACATGATAAAACATGACGAACGCAGTGAATGTGTTAAGGAAGAAATTAAAAATATGACTCACCAACTCTTGGGCTATCTTCTCGTTTTCAAGGGACTTTTCAAGCTCCAAGAAATCATCTAGGTCTCTGAGAGGAAACCGCCTTTCAAATATATTTGGGCCACTGTCCTGGGCTTGACTGTGTAGGTGGTTCGTTTTTAATATTTCGAAGATTGAGGCAACATCGATTTGCGTTTACAAAACAGCCCTCTCAATTTTGTTGAGCTGATCTAAAAAAAATACACAGAATTAACTACAGACCTACAAACCAAAGCCTCTTGGTGAAGTTGTGGAGGGAAATTTTTGTTTTGGAGGAATATTTTGTCAGTGGGGTCCTGAGGCTCCTTTAAGTTTAGTTTCATTACAATAAGAATAACATTTTGGGAAATAACTATCGGATATAAGCAATCAACTGGATAGAATAAACACAAAATCAGCAGGCCATATTGGCTTTTGAACGGCAGGCCCAACACAATATTTTTACAAGATTGTCAGTCACTTTTATCTCTTTAAAAAAAATTACTTATTTTTGATTCAAAGTTATTTGCCTGTTTTTTTTTATACTAAGCTGTTAATATTTTACAATAAACACTTTTTATTGCCCTCCCTGTAGTAGCTAACCTAAGTACTTAAACATAGTGATACTTAAATAGATTTAATTTAAAATCCAATAATGGTAAATAGAAATTCTCTTAGTCTGCAGGTTTGCCGTGGTGGGGGTGTTTTGCATCATTACAGTAGGTTTATACGTAACTATTAAATTATACTGACATTATAAATTTGGCAATTATGGTTAGCATTGTTACACAAAGCTGCAACCCCTAAATGAATTATTAAATAGACCCCAATGCTTACGGTACCTTGAAATTTGTTCTGCCATATTTCAGTGACAACTTGTTGTTGTTTTTGGAACGGGCTCAATTGTAGGATAGGCCTTGAGCTGGGTGTAGAAAAAGTTGGGGTACATCTGCTGCTGCTGGTTGCCGTATGGGGTGGAGTCTTTAGTTTTTCAATACCAGTCAAGGATGTGGAAGCATTATTTTTGTTTAAAGATGGTTGGCTCGCTCATAACAAGGGAGGTCTTCTCCTTCCTCTGATGACTCTCTAAGGGACATCCTCTTCTTTTGGATCTTAGGTTTCCTTCTTTTAAGAAATTCTTCCTCAGAATCGTCACTTCATGCTGAAGCCAAGCGCTTCGGCTTAGAGCGCTTTCTCTTGGCTTCAGCATCGGTGTTTAGGTCAGATGTGTCTTGTGCCTTCCTTTCCTTCCGCAAGGCTTCTTTTACATCATCTAAAATTTTTAAAATGAGCAAATAGTGATGTATAAAATACTTCTCTAAGATATTATAAAAAATGTTTTACATTTTTTATCAGCTGCTGTTAGTGTTTGGAACGGTTATTCTACTCTTTCGATCCATCAATAATGGGCTATCTTAAGCATGAATTTCTCCCTGAACTCAAGTAACTACCAACCCTCCTAACAGAAGATTACAGTAACATAAGAGCAATTAAACTTCTAAGCCTACGACAGCTCTGTTATCAGCACTAGGCCTGTAAAATAAGGCAGCATAATTTTCATCACAATGGTCTTTTTTATTTATTTAGTTTGCTGTTATACCACGAAATAATTATTAAACATTGTTTTTCCTACCACTGCATGGAAATAGTAACATTACCACACTGTAAATAGTCCAAGCAAAGCAGGTGATACCATCTTTATACATTCCCGCACGCTAAATCAACTGATTTGCACTAACTTCCATTTATGACCTTATGAAAATGAGGTTAAGTTGATAGATAAAAACCAGTTGACTTTCAGAACAACTAATCCGTTAGGCCTTTTTTTAATCAATTCATCTATGTGTGGCAGCTTCATACTGCCTAAAATTATTATTTAGTTCTAAGTAGGCTTTCAAAAACAGAAATTAAGTAAAATAATTGTGGGGGTCAGAAAATATACCATTACGAGCAAAAGCTGACATCCCCGCTCTCGAATTGAGTGACCCGATCTACATTTCTTGAGAGGCAATTGTACTTTGTGCTCTATAGTTACACAACTAGCAATTTTTACAATGACAAAATATATGATATATATATATATATATGTTTCAATTATGTAATATGAGGAATTAATTTGTTTGTGGCTATATACCTTAATCTTAAATAATTTGAATACTATAGCAATTAATTGCATGGAAATTGACACAAGGCTATGAGACAAAAGTGCCTACCTAAAGTAAAATTTACTGCCTTAAATTTCTCAATGTAAGTTGTTTCTGAACTTCTCATCCCCTCAATTTTTTAAAAATAAAACAATCAATAGGAAAATGCCGTAAACTTACCACAGGATGTTAGTATTCTGATACCCCATTTTTCCCAACTTTGATCTGGCGGCTCCTGGTTGACCAGATATTTCGTTGGTTTCTGAGGAGGCCAGAAACATTCATTTACAGAAATGAGCCAGGATTTGTGAATAGTCCCCACCTGGGCTGTATCTAAAAACTCAACTACCACAAAGGTCAGAAGCCCGTCCATGTTCTAGAAAAAAATCATCAAATTATATTACTGTTCATATTTTATATTTATGTCATATATGAAAATGTTTGCTAATTGTAAAGCTCCTTGGTAGCTTTTGAAAGTGCAGGTGGTTTGTTTATGGTTTAAAAAAATCTTTGTTGTTTAGCATGCATTACATATTCATTTATTGTGTCACTTTAGAAATGGCAGCATTCATCTAAATAAATAACTATTAGTACAGCAATTTTTTCTTAACTCTTTTTTATTTTGTTAAATAACCTAACTTCTTAATTTCACCCACGGTTTATAGGCTTAAACATAAATAACTTGCGGCAACAAATATCATAGCCTACAGTATTTGTAACCTGAGATAAGTCATAGGTCTTTTGTTCGTAAAATTCAAAATAAAAACATTCAAAAATCAAAATCAATCAACAAAAAATGCAAAATAAATAAGCTCTAGACAAAAAAAGAATACATGCACAAACCATGCAGGTGTACCTGAAAATGACCAACTCACATGCTTACCACTTGTTTGCTTTTGTCACAATTATAGATTTCAGTGATGGTAACAAGGATTGTGAATAAGCCAAGTTTGAACTTAAATTGAGAATTTTGGTTTCGGTAAATTTCTTGTGCGTTGAGGCAGTTTGTTGAATAGTTTAATGCCCCAAACAGAAAAAGAGCACATGGATTTGTGAAGCCCATTTCTAGGTAAGTTTCAAAGATTTCAAACTTATTCCTAGTATGATAATTATGTACCTACATAATTATTTACAGTAAGACAATCTTGTCTGGCTTTTATTGACATGAGACTCTGAAAAATATATTCATTCTCATCGTTATATCTCCATTTTCAATAAACAAAACAATGGTCAAGGTACCTATCATTTTAAATTACTCTTACAGGTCTTTTTTAATCAATAGAATTCTTTTGTGTACCAGTTGAGTGGCATGGCCCCACAACCTGGTTCCGTAGGCTAGAATGGACTGAAAAAAAGCAAGGTTACATTAAACTTTTGACTATGAAAAAAAAGTAGCATATTATATATTGACCTTATAATTCGTGATGCAACAGGACAGATACATAATGGGAAACTTCATTGATAGGGAAATGTAACGCTTTGTTTTTAACATCTTCAGCATTCCATACCTGTCTTCTGCTGAGATTGGATGCTGTGAAAATGTCAACGTCACTCGATGCAATTGGTTTTTCAAAAAAGTTTGTTTTCTGTAAGAACTGTCTTCCTATGATCACAGTTTTCCCCCTTCTAGTGGCTATATTTTCTACTAAACAAATATGGTTATTCTTCAGCATGACACAGTTGCTATTTTCTGATAGTGAAACTACAAATGATTGGAAGTTCAGTTTCTTAAACTGGGGATTACAAACATCATCAATTAAAGGTCCATCTTGATGTTCCGATTCTGCGTATGGATATAATTTAGGAGAGGCTTTGGTGCAGATTGCAACAGATCTTTCCTCTTGAGTTCTACGTATGATTTGTTGTAAGGGTAGGGCACTGTGTCTTAACTTCTTCTTTAGTTTTTGTAGGTGATTCTCGAACTTAAAGGCACTAAAATTGTCTAGTGGGCCAAAGTTTCTAACGTCATTTGCAATGTGCAAAAGAGAATGGATGTTATAAGACAGTTGGTCTTCTCCATACAGGGTTTTGAAATGTTCAAAAAAATACTTTAATAATTCAGGTGCCTCAACAAATTGCGTAGAAGTTAGCAGTGGACTTGTTAATATTCTGATTGCACAGTGTAATGACAGGAAATGTGTGAAGTGTTTTTTTGGTAAGACACTTTTTAAGACAAAGGGTCCTGTATAGAGTAACAGTTGTCGGAATTCTGTGGCTTTCCATCTGTCAATTTCTTTCAAAGATCTGGGTTTTCTGGCAAAGTCTGAAGGCACAAGATGTTTAAGTTCTTCTAGTTTCTTAGAAATTTATTTAATAGCCTACTGTTGCTTGACAGAAGACGAATTGGAAGTTAACCTTGCATCCATAAAAATAGTAATTTTCTCACAGCCCCCAAACATACGGAGTGCATGTAATCATTAGGAAAATGGGTTATTATTTTGATTCCCGTAATTTGCTCTAAAATAGATACTCCTACATGATGGGTAGCCTGAGTCTTTTCCATAAAATCAGAATCAGTACGCAACTGTGCACTTTCTGGGAAGACAACTTTGCCTTCAATATAATGACCCTTAACAGTACATTGTTTGTGGATGTAGCAGTTCAGGTGGACTATGTGGTATGTTTGGGTGACCTTAATATAAATTTACTATCTAACTCCTGCCTTGAAGCTAAATATCTTCGACGTCACCTACGTTTCCATAACAGTGTACAGCACATCACTGAACCAACTAGGATCACTAACAGCTCAGCAACTTTGATTGATCATGTTATAACAAATAAAGCGTTGCAGTTAAATAGATGTGGCATAATTGACACTTCAGCTATACTTTTTAATAGAAATAAGAAAATCACCGACCATAAACTTGTTTTTTGTGAATTAGAAGTAAAAAAAGATAAATCTATGTCCAAGTTTGTAACCTACAGAGATTTTTCTAAGTTTAACATAGGAGATGCGATTTCAATGCTACAGAATGTCGAATGGGGATTAGTAATGGGCATGAGCAATGCTAGTCAAATAAATTCTTTTATTTGCTCTTCTATAAAAAATATTTATGATAAACATGCACCGCTAGTAACAAAGAGAGTGACAAAGAAAAAAGCACCATAATAATGAAATTATTATGTTAACAAAAATGAAAAATAAACTAAGGAGGAAATTTTCAAGCTCAGGGCAGGATGTAGACTGGGTGGATTACAAAAAAGTAAGAAACAAACTTAATGGGGCTATGGAAGGCAAAATGAATTTTTTTGTCAGAAAAACTGTCAGACTGTAAGGATACAAGGACTTTTTGGAAATGCCTAAAACAGAGTGACATAGTAGCAGGAAAGGGCAGAAATAATTTACCAAATGATTTTAAGGTCAGTGAAATGAATGATTTTTTGTAAAAATGTGATCATTTTTTGAAGCTGATGCAGATTTGATTAAATCATACAGTGAAGATACACATAATACAAATACAAATAAATTCCAGTTTAAAAAAATATCAGTACCCGAAGTGAGGGAAACTATTAATGAAATTACATCTAGAGCTGTCGGTGTTGATGAAATAAGTATTGCAATGATTAAATCCGTCAGCCCATTTGCGATTGGTGCAATAACTCACCTAATGAATGTATCTCTAGAAAAGAGTGAATTCCCACATTCATTTCATTTCATTATTTGGCATGAGAGCCGAAGCCCCCTGACTACATACCCGGTACCTGTCGTGAGACTTACCCGGGCCCCATGATGTAGGCCGAAGCTTACGCATCAACCTTTTGCACATCATGGGCGGATGACTTAAGGTCATCAGGCTCACCGGCTGCCGAAGCAGACCCTTCGGAAAGAGGGTTGCCCCTCAATCCTAACCAGGGTTTCCGGCTACTTGTTTAAGCGTCACTCCACCTGGGTTCCACTAGGTCGGGACCTAGAGGACCATGGTAGAGCGCCCCGACGCATTTAGTGCAAGTAACACTCGGGACCTATCTAATCCCTGACAGGCAAACCCGCCATCAATAGCCAGAAGGAAGGGGACCGTCAGCACGCTGACGGGGGGAACCCCAACCTCCCATTTACACCACTACCCGATCGAGGCCTTACCCAGTTGCTAGGAAACCAGAGATAACCAGAGCGATAGATCCCCAGATACCCCTGGCGGGCTAGGACCCAGCACCCGATCTACTTCGTTTGCCCGTCAGACCCAACATCACTGCCAGGCCATCAGGGTTTCCCAAAAGGAGGCAGGTATAGAAGTGGGACCCACCCGGATGAACCTATCCACCAGAGGTGGCGACACCCTTGACTCAATTGAGGTTCCGGGAAGCACCCCCCACACTCAAGATAACCATACCGTCCGTGCTCAGAGACGTGAATTCCCACAGGCGTGGAAGAAAAGTATGGTACATCCATTGCCCAAAAAGCAGATCCCCTCGAACTTTAATGATTTAAGGCCAATATCAGTCTTGCCAGCTATGTCCAAAATACTGGAAAAATTAGTAATTCGCCAATTAGCAGAGTTTTTAGATGCGGAGAATCTTGCTTCCCAAACTACAATCAGGGTTCAGAAAGAACCATAGCACCTGTACTGAATTGCTAAATATGTTTGCAGACTTGTTTGTGGCGAGGGACGGAGGCAGGTGTAGCTCTGTAGTCATGCTTGATTTCTCGCAAGCCTTTGATTCCATAAGCCATAGTTTACTCCTGGCAAATTGAAACATTTTGGTTTTCATTGTGATGCAATCGCTTGGTTTGGATCTTACCTGGAAAACAGACTGCAAGTGACCAGGGTGGGTACCGATATCTCACCTCCCCTTAAGAAATCAAGGGGAGTACCTCAGGGGAGTTGTCTGGGGCCCATTTTGTTTACCCTGTACACTGCAGATCTGTCCAGATGTGTGAGGCACTGCAATGTGCATTCATATGCTAAAGATTGCCAGTTGAATTTCTCGTACGAGATTCAGGCCACTGCGCAAGCTTTTGCAAGAGTGAACTCTGATCTGGTGAGAGTAAGTGAATGGTCACGCAAACATGGTTTGAAATTGAACGCTGACAAATGCACTGTTCTTCATATTGCTCCACCCACTACTCTTCACAGACTTACAAATGGAGACATGCACGTCAACTCACAGGAAACCCTTTAATGGTGAGAGATACTGCCAAGACGTTGGGTGTGGTACTTGACAGTGGCCTCACATTCTCGGACCATATCACTTATGTTTCCCAGGTGGCTTTGGGAAGGTTGCGTGGTCTGTACCGGTACAAAAACATCCTGCCAGAGACAGCCAAGCTGCAGCTGGTACAGTCACTAGTGTTGTCAGTGCTCCATTACTGTTTCCCTGCATACGGAAACAGCATCTCAAGGGAAGAGATGTCCCGTTTGCAAAAAGTGCAGAACTCCGCCGTTCGTTTCGTTTACGGTATCCGTAAGCGTGAACGCGTATCCCCATTCCGGGATGCTGCGGGGTTGCTGTCAATGGGTGCCGTGTGCAGGGCGCAGACTTGTAGCCTCATCCACCGGGTCTTGGTTCAGCAAGAGCCTAAGTACCTGGTGGAAAGGCTTGTGGCACGTGGGGAGATGACCCAAAGCGATACCCGACACAACGCCTTACTCCACTTTCAAAAAGTGCGCCTGGAAGTGGGTAGGAAAGGGTTTTCATACTTTGGCCCAAAGATTTACAATGATCTCCCCTTGGACCTAAAACAGCTGGGGGTCCTGGCTTTTAAAAGAAACTTAGAAAAAACGTATTAATATTGTAAAATAGTTTTATATATATATTTTATATTTTTATTTTATCTCACGATGTCTTGTATTATAATAGTATTGTATTTTTAGTTAGTTTTGACCTGAGTTACTCTGTAAAACAGTAATATTTGTACTGAGAGACGCTCGGAAATAAAGGAATTTTTATTTATTTATTTATTTATTACATTTATCACATCCATAATATCCATTATGATTTTTTATTTTTTTTAGAAATGATCGGGCGGGTGTGTCGCAAGTAAACAAGGCAATTTCAAAAGAATATAACTGATTGTTAATTTGTAATCCGCTCTGAATCAAGTGATTTGCTTCGTTAACAAAATCAAGCATCAAATCATTTGCACAGTCTGGTTTCGTATAACCATGGTACACCCCAATAACAAAACTAGGTTGGAGGTTATTGATGTTTAAAGACCCCAAAATGGGCCAAAATTGACTGCCGGAACTCTTGGCCAATGGCGTTCCATCAACATTTACATGTAACTTTATAGGACTTGAAACTCCTGCTGAGTTATGTGATTTCAATGTTTCTACAATCCCAATTTTAATTCCAAAATGATGGTATGACCCTGGAGAAACAATCCTTATGTCAGTCATAAGACCTAGGGGTTTTTAGCAGTGTTCTAATATCTTTAGGCAGTGCATTAGAGAAACAGTTATGTTGTTTCAAGATAGCGAGTAAATTGTTTAGTTTATATTGAGGAATGTTCCCTGATGCAGCCCATATACCAATTTCTTCGACAGTTTTTTGGGTTTGATTCTTATCATTGGTATTTTCTATAACCGGTAATACAGTTTCATTTGTATCAGTTAGCCTGTTATTGGCCAAGTCTGTTGATTCTGTTGTTTGTAAGACTGATTCTGGGTCTTCGTCAGAAGAGTAAGGGTTAAATTCACTGCCTGACAGGAAATTTGAATTATCAATATCAACATCATCAATATAATAGCTTTCTGAGGGAGTTGTGGCAGAGGTATCTGGTATGTTAATAGATGTACTACCTAGCAGTAGCGGGATCATTCCGAGATTTAGAAACAGCATCTGTTACAAGTCTAATTTTATGTCGTTTACTTAGGTCATGCAATAATTTTCTTTTCCTTTTAAACATAACGATCTGTTTTGTTTACCTGCAAAAAATCTTCAATTCAATCAATCAATATCAATTATTTAAGATGGGGACGCCACTATGTGCCTATTTTAACCCAAATATGAGTGAAGGATGAATGAAGGCTGAGTGGCGTGATCTTGTGGTCTTGTTAGTGAGTAAGGCCGACATATTCCTTAGACACAGCTATTAATTAATAGCCCATACAGCTAATGGCAACTAAGGGACTTACAGTTTATAGTGGAATCCGAACCACATTTTTCCTTGTAATTAACGAATTTGTCTACCAGAATAGTACTGCGGATAGTCGTAGTACTCACTAGTGCAGACGTTAATCCACACCAGGGAGCATCACATCGACTGTGCAAGCCTATAAATATCCAGAATTCGTGACCTCCTAGTAGCTGGATTACAGGACGATGCCACACGTCCCAGTCATTTAGTCATTTAACAAAAATGTATCTACTTAGTCATGTTCAGATAGGCTATTTTAACTCCCTAGCTTAAAAACATAAAGTAGGGGGGCACAACCCAATCAAACTTGGGGACCATAGTTTTGGTTAGTTTAGGTGAAAACTTATTTGGTTGAAATAGGTTGGATGAGGGATTGTATTGATGGTCTAAGCTATGCTTAAATGTTTGGTATGGTTAGGTTATGAAATGTTTCGTTGAGATAAATTGCATTAGGATTGGTTTTTAAGCAATCAAAGAGGTACAGTAATGATATGTCAACAGAAGAGTTTATTATAATAATCTGTTTTCAAAATAAAATAGGTGAGGTCCTAAATATATCAACCTACAATAACAATTCCTAACCTAACACAAAATAAACTAACCTTAACCATCATTAACAAAAGTACTCTCTCAATCGTGCCCCGGTTATCCGGAAATCTTTGTTATTTACGGTAGGTAGATCTTTAAAGGTTTAATTTTTTTTATTGGTCAAATAATAAAATGCCAGTTAATTTAAAAACACCATAATTGTTCTAAACTTATATATTTGTTAGCACAACCTAATAGCCTAGTAAATTTGATAATTTAATTCTATTAAACCTTAAAATACACAGGAACTCCATATTACCCTAGGTTCACAGTAAATTATAAGCTACCTCGGCCCCGAAGGTCTAGTGTAAGTTAATCCGGAATGTATGCCTACTGTAACATTATAGCTAATGTACCGGTAAGCGTATTCCAACTCAATGATTTATGCAACTCTACCCTAAATAACTCTAAATATAACCATACCAGCTTTATTTAAGTTAATTTGCATGAGTTAGGCCTAAATTATGTTAGACATCAGAGCCGTTACAGAAAGTACATATTGTACACTCCCGATTATCCGAGGTCGTTATAGGCATAACTTAATACTGTAGCCTATATTTTTAGCGAATTTCCCATACAGGGTGAATGTCGGAGTGTAGTGGTAAAGGTAATCAGTCAACCAGTAGAGTTTATGATGGACTCTGGGGCAGACGTTTTTGTTATGGGAAGTACACTTGCACTTGACCTCAACCTTGTAATTCGTCTAACCCATAAAGTTCTTTTTGGGCCGGGCCAGACTAAATTGACTGTTGTGAGTGACTGTTCGGCTGAAATAATGGATAGTGATAAGCGAATATTGTAACATATACGTCTTACCAGCCCAAAATACACCTCTAATGAGTAGAAATACATTATTGAAACTGGAGTTCCTTACGTTTAACGTTAATATTGTATATGGCGAATTACTCTTATCTTACAGAAGAAATAGCCCATTTTGAATGACAATGTCTAGCGCCAAGATATCTTAAATAAGAGGTATCATTTTCTGCAAAAATACCAACTGTAACATCAGGTGAAGAATCAGGTAGGAGTATGTTCCTCATCTTCGTCACTATCAATGCTCTGCGTATTTTCCAAAATTGGATGGTTTGCTTCGTAATTTTTTGTCATTTTAGCCAAGGTTATCTGGTTTCCAAACGTATGATTAGGCTTTATAGTGTCTTTTGGAAACTGAATTAGGTTCAGGAACCGGAATTTTCTTTTTAAACAGTGAGTGTTCCCTACTTTGAGGAGGTTTCTAAATTTATTTTCAATACCATCCTTCACATTTTTCCACTTTTTTGGCTTCCTGTCCTGTATAATCAGTTGCAGTTTGAAGTTCTTGATTACTGAATTAAATTAAATCCCGTTTTAGCGAATTTCCCTATAGGGAAGTAGCTATTACCGTAGGTGACACGGTAAGACTTAGGCCCGGGACCGATTTACTTTTTCATTTTGATGTCCCTGGAGGCCAAAAACACCATTCATTAAGATTAAACATTAATAAACTTAGTACCCAAGTAAAATTATTTATTAAAATATTTACTGACTATAGTTTCGGCTCTAAGGCCATTTTAAAAGTAAACAAAAATCAAAATAAGATATGTAAATAAATAAATAACATATGATTTTATAAAACTTTTCTAACTTTTAACATAATTTTGTCTTCATTGATTAATTTATATACTATATGATGTGTTGTACTTATTTTCATTAATATTTTCTTTTCTTTTTTATTGTTTCATATATTGGATTATTCAATTTTGTAATCATTGTATTTAAAATATTTGATTTGTTATTTTTGTAGTTCATATAAATATTAATTTCTTCTTTTACATTCAATTTTTCTCTGTCTTTTTCAATTTCTAATATTGTTAAGTTTTCTTCGATCTTAGTAAACTTATGTTTGGATTTTAGTAAATGATCTGCAAAATTTGATTTCATTGATGTTTTGTTCTTCGATTTATATGCCTGTATATGTTCGTTGAATCTAACTTTAAAATTTCGATAGGTTTGTCCAATGTAGTATTTGTCACAGTCAGAACATTTAATTTTGTAGATACCAGATGCATTGTATATGTTTGCTGTATTGTTTGTTATAGGATTGTTGGTTTTATTGTGTATGATTGATATGATACAGCAACCGTTTGCCGGGGATAGCTCAGCCTACGATGGCTGGGTAAAGTTCCAGGGTCTGCGATAAGGTCAGGGAAACCACTAGGCCAAAAGCCGGGTCTAACCGGTATAGGACTGGCTCATACACGGACACTGTGAACAAGTCAAAAACAAGTCACCAAAACAAACGTGCAATAATCACTACCAGGCCTACGCCGATTCTCCACACTCCTAGGGGGTCGTTGCTGACTACGCAACTCGGGCTTCGTCCTAACTATCCAATAGTTAAGCCCAGAGTGCCTAAAACACAGTAAGTTACACGACGACTTGCCAATAAAAACCATAACGCAAGTTATCAACAGGCGGGGTCTACTAGGCCACTATAATCCAATACACAACTCTAATGCCCAAGCTAAGAATCAAACAGTTCACTCAATAATAATACCATATAATAATATACAAGTATACTATAGGCAGAGTGACTACACCTCTAATAGCTGGTCTCAATAAATACCAAGCCAAACAAGCAAAGCTAAATGTCAATTGCACTACTATTAAATTATTGAGTTACTTAGTAGCAGATAAATAAATATTAAATACGTTCCAAACACTAGATAAATATATTATCTGATAGCCGGTACTCCGCTA
The DNA here is from genome assembly GCF_028750875.1 of Macrosteles quadrilineatus. Classification (NCBI taxonomy): domain Eukaryota; kingdom Metazoa; phylum Arthropoda; class Insecta; order Hemiptera; family Cicadellidae; genus Macrosteles; species Macrosteles quadrilineatus. The sequence goes on from NW_026542595.1 coordinate 79,729,115, forward strand.
CCCAAGCTACCAAGATAACGTGTTGGTTTACCAAACAAGCTGTTCAGGTTAAATTAAGTTAATCAAATGAATAAACAATAACAACCCTACTACTGCTACTGCTACTACCAACTTTATGTTACTTAGCTGGGCTTCTGTTAATAGGCTTATAATATTAGCTACTAGCCTACTGGCCACGTGCTTCCAACTACGCACGCCAAATCGTGCAGCCTAGGTTTGTCGGGCCTCACAGTTATTAGTAATATAAATAACTCTTGGTACAACGCAAAATAATATCTACTATAGTCAATAAAATATATTATTTGCGCTTTAGCACCTGCCCAGAACCGTCAGGAATATACCTTGATATTCCTGACTTATAAATAAATCCTAACTACCGTCAGGCTTTGACCAGTTTGGTTACAACTAACTCTCGCAATAAAATCAGATATTAATATTATCAACTCTTAAACCAAAATGTAAGGAACGTCGTCCACTCACCAATAGTACCCAACTTACACGGATAGTGCTGGGTTCAATACAGATCAACCGTATGATTCGGTTGTGTGTCGAAGAATATCGAACATGTTGTAAGTCGTATCTGTAATCGCATTGCATCGCATCGCACTCGCATAAGCTAACATTGGGTTGGGATTGGATTGATGGAGTGCTGTCGTCTGTCGTCGTGTCGTCTGCCGCTCAAATGGTGAAAGATTGAGGTTATTCAGGTTCAGGTTAATGTTTTTATCTATGTTGAGGAATTTCAATAAACTTAAGTTTATTTAGTAATTCCCAATTTTATAATTAAGTGAGGTTGAAAACGCTTTGCCCTATTAGCGTCAAACTATTAATAGCTTAACTGAATCAGCAAAATAAAAATACCAAATCAATTGCGCAAATTATTATGTCTTTTAGAAAACCAATTTAGGCCTTTTACTTATGGTTTCTGAAGTTCAAATATAAAAAACCAAATATTATTACTCCAGAATTATTATTCTAGGTTCCAATTATTGTTTTGGGAGGAGGGGGATTTATTTACATACAATTCCCCCATTGATAATTATATTAGGATGAAGCCTATTTAAGTTAATACAAATAAAATTAGAAGTATGCTGGTCATATAAAAGAATGAAACTGACACAATAAGTTAAGATAGGTAAGTCATATAGTATGTTGGAAACAGAGCATATTTTAAGGGATTTCCACTGGGCAACAGAGGCGCCGGACTTACCGGGGTGGTATGGGATACCGGGGGTCGGAGGGTTCCCCCGGAAATTTTTCATAACTTAAATTAAAGTTAAAAGAACACATATTTCTACGCATCTTCTTATGAATTTTTCGATTATACTTATTCGCTTGTAAATAGTCCATATAATCTCACTTAATTATGTACCGGTATCCTAGAATGTCATAACAGGCCAAGGCTCCCTTCACAACCTCTTGGGCCAAAATCATAGCTCAATAGCCTACTCTAAAATATTTACATACCGTACTTAATTTTTTTTTAATTCGGATACATTTCAAATGTGAATTATTAAAAAAATTATGCTGGCACCACCCATAGTCAACGGCCTACAAAATCTCAGCACTGTGTCACCCATTTAACATGTTATTTTATATACCCTGTGTTGGAATGTAAAATAAAATAAGGCCTAGATAAAAGCTTGCTTCAGCCTGAAACTTGAGTGTGTTGGTAAGGTAATATTTTAAAATTTAACAAATTTTACCTTCAAATTAACTCATAGAACACATCTTTTTAACAGGCCTTCTGGTGAGTGGTCAAAAAACAGTAACACTTTACTCTTTGCATGCATCTTTACTAATCAAATTAATTCAATACTTACCTACGAGAAATAATTATTTCAATAACTCTGGTTAAGTTAGTTATTTTGTTTCTGTATACAAATGTTGAAGCTTTATTTGTTTTAAATCTACTTAT
>NW_026542595.1:79731132-79793396 GCF_028750875.1 Macrosteles quadrilineatus
TATTTTGTAGAGCTTAAAAAAACAAATAATTTAGTATATTGAAGCGTTATAATGCGCCTAATGGTTACGGAGAAAATTCCAAAAAATTGTAAATTTAAAATTCCCATGTTATTCTTATGGAGAATAAGTAAACTGCTGTAGTTTGCTTGTTTATTAACATATTTTGCCCAAATTTGGAAAATGTTTTTATTTCTTACCAACTATTAACATTTTACATAAAAAACACTTTTACCCTCCCTGTTGCAGCAAACCTAAGTATGTTTTAAACTGATTCTATTTAAATAGGGAATAAATGTGATATTTTTAAGGAGACAAGTGTAAATCCATTCAGGGAAATGGAAATTCGCTTAGTCTGCAGATTTGCTGCGGCGGGGGTATTATATTTACCCATTGCAATGGTCACACTAAATAAAAATGACTTTCCCAGATGTTTAGTAATTAAAAACTAGCATGTCCACGGAAGTGACTATCACAACTGCAAATTTTACAAATAAAGTTAAAAAACAAACATGGATTCTAGCAAATAGGTTAGGAACAATGTTTGCTCTTATTTTTGTAGAGAAACACATAAACTACTGTAAATTAGTGTATAAGTTTAATCGCCATTTAAAATAATAGTTGTTAAGGGCAGCAACGCGCGCCGGGTAACTGCTAGGTGTCCACAGAAGTGATGTCCACAGAAGTGATGATTTAGCATTTTATCCCTATAGAGTCTAGAAAATAGGTTAGGAACAATGTTTGCTCTTGAGAATCACATAAACTACTGTAAATTAGTGTATTAGGTGTAATTGTCATTTTAAAATAATAGTTTAAGCGTAGCAAAGTGCGACGGGTAATTGCTAGTGTCCACAGAAGTGATGTCCACAGAAGTGATGATTTAGCATTTTATCCCTATAGAGTCTAGAAAATAGGTTAGGAACAATGTTTGCTCTTGAGAATCACATAAACTACTGTAAATTAGTGTATTAGGTGTGATTGTCATTTTAAAATAATAGTTTAAGCGTAGCAAAGTGCGACGGGTAACTGCTAGTGTCCACAGAAGTGATGTCCACAGAAGTGATGATTTAGCATTTTATCCCTATAGAGTCTAGAAAATAGGTTAGGAACAATGTTTGCTCTTGAGAATCACATAAACTACTGTAAATTAGTGTATTAGGTGTAATTGTCATTTTAAAATAATAGTTTAAGCGTAGCAAAGTGCGACGGGTAACTGCTAGTGTCCACAGAAGTGATGTCCACAGAAGTGATGATTTAGCATTTTATCCCTATAGAGTCTAGAAAATAGGTTAGGAACAATGTTTGCTCTTGAGAATCACATAAACTACTGTAAATTAGTGTATTAGGTGTAATTGTCATTTTAAAATAATAGTTTAAGCGTAGCAAAGTGCGACGGGTAACTGCTAGTGTCCACAGAAGTGATGTCCACAGAAGTGATGATTTAGCATTTTATCCCTATAGAGTCTAGAAAATAGGTTAGGAACAATGTTTGCTCTTGAGAATCACATAAACTACTGTAAATTAGTGTATTAGGTGTAATTGTCATTTTAAAATAATAGTTTAAGCGTAGTAACGTGCGACGGGTAACTGCTAGTGTCCTCAGAAGTGATGATTTAGCATTTTATGCCTAACATAGAGTCTAGCAAATAGGTTAGGAACAATGTTTGCTCTTATTTTTGTAGAGAAACACATAAACTACTGTAAATTAGTGTCTTAGGTTTAATTGACAAGCATAATTACCTTTAAAATGTGGTAACAGAAGTGACTATGTTAGCTCGACGATCAATTAAAACTCTAGTTTCACATGATATAGACAACTAATGACTGAACAGAACAAAACCAAACTGATTCTATGTTCAAGATGGTTACTTCTTCTCTGTAAAAAAATAGTGGTGAAAGTTGGCCAGTGCTGCCTGGTGGATTTTTTGGAACTATTTATGCCTGTCCAAGATGTGATGCAGGCTTTGGTGACCGAGTTTCTTTGTTTTTTTACCTTTAATAGAATGGGGAAAGTAAAATAAACAACAAATTATTAATATTCAATGTCTAGATAGCCAACAGCAATTGGGTTTAATAATTTTTATTTCAAATTTGTTAGTAAAATCAGCTAATCTTAAGCTAAACCTAGAGGGGGTGACTGTCCACAGAAGTGATATGTCACCTTCTGTGGACATAAAATGTTCATTAAATTTCATTTAGATTTTTTTCTTCTTTACATTAAGTATAAAAAAAAATGTTTACCTACATATTTAACAACAAATTATGTATTATTTATTATCTTAATTTTTATTTATTACTCCTTGGTGACCGTAATCTGTCCTTTTCTGAAGAATGGCCCAATAAGACAGATATCAAGATGCTGAAGGAGACCATATGTGTTCCAGGAAATTCACTTGACCATTCAACTTCTGGTAGTACTGGAGCTAGCTAGTACTTCAGCTCCCCGCAGTTTCTAGCCGGACAACACTTTCTTACATGTTTAGAATTACACGTCTTACACAGATAGGGTTGATTATGATTGTCATCAAGAGGTCTTGGCTTCGAGTAGTTGTTGTTACTGTGACACCTAATGTTGTTAGGTTTATAGGCCTTCTTCACTATGCCTATCATCACTATGATGTCTTTGTCCTTGGTGACTAATACTGTGAACTAGTTCTTCTTTAATATACACGCCAGTTGTTGGATTAATACCGGTAGTTAAAAGTGATTGGATACAACTTTTGAGCTTGTGAGCCTCCCTGGAGTTCACTGAGTCAACACTACGTTCCTTATGAACATCATTAAAGTGTTCCTTACTGGTTTCATACAGCGTACACTGTTATATGGCTTCCTCTAGTCTAAGATATGAACTCTTAAAAGTCGCTCCTGAAGAAACTCGTCCCTGATGCATAATACTAGCCTGTCTCGAATTAGACTATCTTCTTGTTCACCAAATCCACAATAACTGGCAAATTTTTTCAGGTCTATTAAAAAATGCATGAATGTTCCCCCTCCTTTTGAACCCTTAAAAAAATTAGAAGCGTTGATATACTACAGTAAACTACCCCAAAGTGCAGGTTAAGGCACACTCTTCAATAAATGTGTTTTTAAGGCAGAAGGCAATAAATAATAAAAATTGTTTTTCCTTAAACGTGAAAAATCCTCTCCTTTCAACATTTGGGATTGATAGGACTTGAACTATTTCTTTTATGGGCACATCGTTGTCGATATCGGGGCTCTCTGGCCACGCACATTTGCCACCTTTCTCCTCCAAGAATTTGATGGTGGCCATGTCTTAGGTTTTTGATTTTATCTGCCCGATAAAATTTTTCTTATTACCGTCCACAACACATGGGACTACCACCCAATCGTTCACGGAAATGCCTTTTAACTCTGCGTCATTTAAGGGCACAAACATGGAACTCTCATCATCACTGCTGCTGTCAGTGACATCAGACACATCAGTCTTATCACGTGGGGTCTTTTTTGAGTTTTCTGGAACAAAATATTAAATAAGAATGAATAGAGAAACCTGTTATGTCATCAGTATGAGAGCCAAATGACCTCACACATTCCAGCTGATCTCAGCTTAGAGTGCATTCCATTCCTTGTTATTCGTAGGAATGCAATGACCTCACACATTCCAGCTGATCTCAGCTTAGAGGGCATTCCATTCCTTGTTATTAGTAGGAATGCAATGAACTCAACAGACATTCCACCTGATCTCAGCTTAGAGTGCATTCCATTCCTCGTCATTAGTAGGAATGCAATGACCTCATTGCAAACATTCCAATCAACTTTAGCTTTTGGATGCATGCTATTTCTTGTCATTAGTCATAAACAATAACAAAATACTGCTTAATATTATATGTGTTAATATACTATTAAATGTACAGATATAAAAAAGAACAATTCCTAAGAGGCTTACATTCATTTTCTTTTTTATAATTTTCTTAGCCTCACGTTGAAGGCACTTTATTTCCTTTTCCTCTTCTCTCCTCTTCTTCTTTTAACTTTAGATATGCCTTCCCTTGCATGCTTGTAATTACTGAAGGAATTATTTATTTTATTTTCCTTTTTTTTATTTTTGATCCTTGTTCTGGCCAAAATAGATTTCTCTTAAATGGCGAGGGAACATTGGGGCTGAAAACAAATTTTGTTGGAGTTTTTTCTGAGTGTGTGTTTGACACACCTCCTTCTGTTGCTCCTTCTGTTGTTGCTGGATACTCGACGGCGACGACTTGAATCATGCCAGTCTCTGAACTCCCCTCAATTACTTCATGAACCCCGACATATCTCCTCCATATTCGTGAAAATGCTGGATGTGGGGTTGTCAAGGTCAGGGTCATTTGCTTCTTCCCCTTCCTGTACTTTATCTCCAACTCCACTTTCATCCAGTATCTCTCCACTTAGCTGCCCTATCATTTCATCTCCCAAAACAATGTCCTGCTCGGACAGATCGAAGACCGAAGACGTCTTCAAATTGAAAAGTATCGCCATCTTCACCAAGTTCTTCATTAGGTTCTTGTACAATTTGTAAGTCACCATCTGGGTCTTCGTCTTCGCTGGATTGGCCAGTCAAACATTTAGGGGTTTCTGTCTTTTTTTCAACTCATTTTTTAGCTCGACAAGTTCATCAACTGTCTTTCTCCATATGTCAAAGAGAGATTGGTCGGCAAGAGAACTGACATGTACAACGTGTTTAGAGGAAGCTAAGTGCCCTCACTACGGGCTAGGAACCATCACTGTAGAAAAAGAAGCACTACCGATTCCTGAAGCCTGCTGTTCTACCAGTATCTTTTTATTTTCGCTAGCCTATTTATTTTCAATATACTTAAAATTTGGTTTAACTTTAAAAAAAATGTTAGTAATAATCTATAAAAGTTAGAATATGACTCACACATTTTAGATCCTTAAGCATGGATATGTAAAAAAACTTGAGGTCACTTAACTACATAAAATTTTTTTAGTACTAAATTTTTTTTATTACAAATGTAACATTTTTACAATAGTAAATATTTTTTCTTAACACAGTTTGCAGGAAATGTACCAACTTAACGGCCAAGTAAAAAACTAAGATATGAGGAGGTCTACTCTGATTCAGAGGAAGAAACTTCTCAACTCGAACTTCTGAAATTTGAAGAAAATAAATCTGATAAAGAGGAGCCTTTATGCAGTTCTAATTTAGAAATTCATGATTGGTGCCTTGTAAATTATGATAATGAACTTTTCCCTAGTGAAATACTGCAAAATCTTATTCAAATCAGTATTAAGTTAGCTGTATGGTAAAAGCTGTGAAATATTGGAAATGGCCTTCAAAACCAGATATTTTGCTATATTCACTTGAGGATAAAAAGTGTAAATTTTCACCACCACATGTGGTAAATGCTCGAGGACATTTTAAATTTGAAAAACTGTTAAAAAGAATTGAGTTTTGCTAAAAGGTTTTCCAACGTATTATTTATTTTAATTTCAGTGTGCAGCACTTTTTAGACTAGTGTTGAATATGACTCAAAGTTAAGCGGTCTATATTTTTTATGAGGTTGTATATAATTCTGACAGCAGGTTTACCTTACTGATTGTAGAAGCTCTAAAGTGTTAACTTGCCCTGATACAAGATATAAACACTGGTGGTGATAAAAAGTACCCAAGGTATTTTATGGTCACATGTTCTACGCAACATTTAAAATGCATGTTAATTCAAATGTTATTATGTTCATTTAACTATAAAGTTAAGTTTAATAAAGATATCAACTTCAGTTCAATGGTCTCTTCATTCCAACTTTCATCAAGCTTATTTTTAAATACCTAAAAACTAGTTTAAGGAACAATCAAGTAGCATTATATCACCTCCGTGAAAAAGTCTCTCACCTCCGTGACAGTGGAAAATTTTAAAACCAAATAACTCGCAAATACTTGGTACACTTTGTAACCATAGTTGCCACTATATTTGTCAGGTATTTTTCCAACAAGTGCATACCAAAAAAAGTGAAACTAAAAAAAAATTTAATACAAAAATGCGACCTCTAAAATTGCAATTTTTTTGTAGAATGACCCACTATTAAAAAAATAACACAAATTTTACGTTGGAAAAATTAACCAAACATAGTTCATAACCTTTTTTAACCTTAAAGAATCAAATAGCACATAAGGTAGTTAAAATGCTTCAGTAAACACAGTTATATCTACATAACCAAAGTTTAATAAGCAATATTTTTCACTAAATTTCAAGTAAAATTTTAAGATATTACAAATTAGCTTTACCTTTATAGAATCAACATCCAATTGTGTTCCCTCCAAACTCAACTATTGCACAACTACTTTTGCTGGTTGGAGAAGATCTGTCAGTTTTTTTTCTGTTGCCAACTGAGGAAAACAAAATTTCTCTCATTTTCTCCAAAGTCACCCTACTGCCCAAAGACACCCGATTTTATTCATGTTCTCTTTAACACCTTAACACCTTTAACACCTATGTCAAAATGCATGTTCTCTTTAACACCTTTCTGCCTCTCAACAACACACACTTTTAATTATCTCCTTTGGTGATGTTTCTGAAATAAGCTTCAAAACCTTTAGCTTGTTGACACATAGATTCATGTTTTTATGAATTACACAAGCAGGTATGCATTATGCAAGTCTTTCACTACTGGTTTGCCAATCTAAAATGGACGTAGCCGACAAAATGTTGCGTAGCTTACTTTTTTATACTTTGTGTTTTCCTTCAGACATTCTTTAAGTAAATATCATTCATGTAACGTCCTTGCTTTTTTATTTTGTCTAGTGATTTTGTCTTTTTTGCCAGGAGATAAGCGGCTGTTTTTGTCTCATTCAAGAAAGTCACAGCCATCTTAACTTTTTTAATCGCCCGGTCAATCATTTTCTGGCTGTAATATCCATAATATTGTTTGATTTGTTTATAATGTCATGCTCTTATAAGCAAATCAGATCAGTCAATAACTTATTCATCTGAATCACTCTATCAATAACTGACCACTCACAAGTCACACTAATTGGTGTTTGGAATTTTTTATTTAACTCTTTCCATGTTTTCAGCAACCTGACGCAAAGAGAAGTTTTCTTACGAATCAAGATTTTTTTTCTCACCTTGTTTAAGTAATTGATCAATAGTTTTTCTACATGTTCTCTGAGTCATTGTATTTTGCTTAACTTGTTTGGTTCTGAACCTCTGCAACCTTTTCTTGTATCTATTTAACCATCTTTGTAATTGCTTATATTTTTTTTTCATAAGCTTTCATTTTTCTTTTAGCACTCTCCCTATTTCTCCTTGCAGTCTTTTCCCCAATGGCTTGAGGTACTTAGTTTGCATTTGGAGAATTATTTGGTATGTTAACCTTAACAAAGTTTTTGGCTTCTGTTGCTTTTCTACAGTTGTTGCTGTGTGTTTTCGCCCAAGTACGCCATGTCTTCTATAGTTTTCTTTTTTCTCTTTCACTTAACTGATTAATACTGCGAGCTTTTCCTACTTCTCTTCGCTTATGCCACACCTATCTCTCTCTTTCATCTTAGCAGCCTCGTGCATTTCTGGGTTGGATTTTAATCTTTCTCTTTCTCTTCTCATACTTAGTTTTTTGTTCTTTCCTCCGTTATATATATCAATATTAGCCGTTTTTCTTGCCAATGTAACTACAAATGTAATTACAATTTAGGAGTTTGGTTTAGCTAAGATGTAGTAGGCCTGATAATAAAAGTTTGGGTAATTTGATTAGATTTAAACATCTACAAATAATCATGTTTTGAAATTCAGCCATTTTTTCATAAGTCTCATCTATTTACTGGGGCTAAAAATTCGTGTATGTGCACTAGGTTTCTTAATAGGCGCCATCAGGAAAGTAAAAGGTTAAATTTGGTTTATTGTTTAAGGTTTAAGGTATCTCTTTCCTTTATAATAAGATTTACTTTTTTTACTAGCCTATTATTTTTGACGCAAGATAAATTAAGTACCAAATTAATTAAATCGTTTTTCAAATTATTTTAGTAGATTAATCATCAAAACACATTTTTTTTAGCATGCAGTTTTAATAATTCAAGCCTTGTTTTATTTACTTGTAGATCTTTCCTCAATAGAATCTATTCTTATAAATTTTAGATTGTAGCAGGTGTAATTTCTAAGTAATGTTTTTGTTGTTATGTGCGGTTAATAGGCGTCTTTAACAGACTAGGTAATTACACCGCCCTATTTAACACTTTTCTTACCAAACATTATGTTTTATTTTTGTCACACTCCCTCTAATGACCTAAAATATAGAAAGGTCAGTTAGTTGTACGACCCAGTTGATGTCACATCGTTAATACCGTAGTGATACTCCCCATCTATTTCAAAGTTGTGTGGCTTTAAGTTTACATTATTGCGGAAATGTACATATTTTGTTGTACAGACTGAAAAGTTTCTAAAAGGTGCCACTTTACACAGCCAGTTTAGGCCTAATACTTACAAGGTTTGTTAACTTTCTTTAAAAATCTACGCGGACCAAAATGCAAAATGATTTTTTGAGAAATTATTTCTCTTTAGTGAATAGTGCTCTCTACATGATTGCAGCATTTCCTGAAAAAAGGTCATTTACGTCGAAATTGAAAACTTTTTTGTACAACAAAGTATGGCCTTTCGTGTTTTTCTCGTTCTGGGTTCCCTTAATGCTAATGACAGTCGCCAAAGCGGTCCAATTTGTTAATCAGCAGAAGTGGGATGAATTTTTGGAAGTGATGCACATGTATTTTTTAGGGACAAATACTTTGTACGTTGTCATTGCAGTGCAGAAAACCGCCATTTACTACAAGACTTGTATGGATATAGTTAGATCACAATTTTTCGCCACAAAGAGGGTGAATATGAGGAAAACTAAGCTGTACGTTGGATTTTTGATCACTTTCGTGGTTTGTTACATTTTCAAAGCAGTTGCTTGTGTTGTTTATCGTGAACTGTCGTTCCAAGTGTGGGTGCCGTTTGTGAACAACGACGAGAAACTTTCAACGCGTGTTTTCACTGTTATTGGTTTCTACCAAATTTTAGCAGCGATTTGCCTTTTTATAGTCAACGGAATCCTCTCACCATTTGTAATCGTTTTAACCAGTGCTGTAGTCAAAGAAATACACTACATCATAGAAAGATTAGATCGCGTAGTTTATAGGTCCGAGGAAACTAAACCCACGAGTTCCTCTGGAATGCAACTATCTGATGTAGAACAAATGTCATTAAAGAGGAAATATCGAAACAGTGTTGAAACAGACACGTCGTCCACTTGCACTACAGAAGAGCAAAGCAGATGTTTTATTCGCAGCATTGTGTCGCACCATTTGATTGTCAAGTCGTTGATACAGAATGTAACCAAGATCCACAAGTATGTGTTTCTGACACAGTTTGTGTTTACAATCAGCCATTCATGTTTCTTAGCGTTCAACGTTTATTACACGAAGAACCACACCAAGATTCTGGTCAAGTACAGTCCCTACCTGCTGCTCTCTTATTACTTGCTGTACATTTTTTGTCACAACGGCCAACGACTCAGTGATGCTTGTGAACGTTTATTCTACGCCTTCTGTTGGTAAATAACTTATAATTAAAGTTTATCATAGAGTAGTACACGTTAACCGCTTGAACCGCAAAGTAGATGACAGATGAATGGGTAAGTGGAAGAACATGATAACAGGCATTTCAAAAATGTTATACTATAAATTTAACTATTATACTATAAATAAACAAACTTCCACGACCGGTAACAAATGTATATTTTGTGATGATTATTTGGCATCGTTTTTAAAATAAAGATTATTTAGTGGTTAATAAAAGGAACATTTAATTTTTAATAGAATTTGATTTTGAATTGTACACCTAAACAAAAGTACTCTGACTTAAATGTTTTATGGTTAATAATCTGACGATAATTCGAGGAGTTATCAAGTTATTTCCCTGTCAAATCCTCAATTTTAAGAAAGAAAACTACTTTACAGAAAAATTTAATTTAATAGAATAAAACGTGAATTAGGCTATATAAAAATGTCATAAAATAAAATTATGTGTTTGATAGTGGCTCTTGGTCCTTATGTGGGTAGTAGCTTTTGGATATACTCAGCTGCTTCTAGTCTCCAAAACCTTTTAAAGATTATTTAGTGGTTAATAAAAGGAACATTTATTTTTTAATAGAATTTGATTTTGAATTGTACACCTAAACAAAAGTACTCTGACTTAAATGTTTTATGGTTAATAACCTGATGATAATTCGAGGAGTTATCAAGTTATTTCCCTGTCAAATCCTCAATTTTAAGAAAGAAAACTACTTTACAGAAAAATTTAATTTAATAGAATAAAACGTGAATTAGGCTATATAAAAATGTCGTAAAATAAAATTATGTGTTTGGCTCTTGGTCCTTATGTGGGTAGTAGCTTTTGGATATACTCAGCTGCTTCTAGTCTCCAAAACCTTTTAGAGTCTGGAGATTTTGGTATTTTTTCTTTAGTGATTGCCTCCAGTTATATATATATATATATATATATATATATATATATATTTAGATATTTATTACGTATTTAGTTATAAAATAAAGCACCTATGCCTATTTTTAACACCGTACTTTAAAAAATAAGATTTTAGGACGAATAAACGAGTAAAATTTGATTTAAAAGAGTAAAATTGTTTTATCAAGAAGTTATAATAAATTTATTCGGGCTAAATTTGTGTAGGCCTACATTTTACAGTGTGCAGTCATTGTTTAAAAGTTGCAGCCTATTCTTACCGTCACATTTTTTGTAAATTCAAGTTTCTTAGATCAGTTGTTAGTAGTGTTCAGGTCTGACATGTTTCATATTTTTCGCCTGATTGTTGTTTATTATCCTGTAGTGTACATTACTTATACTTGTGTTCTGATACAGGTGTCCATGGTACGATTTCCCACTCAGTTATCGCAAGTCACTGTTGATTGCCATGAGTGCTAACCTACAACCCACCGCGTTGACTGGTGGTGGACTGTTCAAAGCAACACTTGCTACATTTGTGCATGGTCTACAGCAATCCGTGTCTTATACTCTTCTCTTGAACCAAGTGGCTCCAGAAAATAACTCACTCTAATTAACCTTGATCAACAGATATCCATTTTTTCACAAAGAGTGTGTATTGAAATTGTAAATAATTGTTAATTGTTCGTTTTTGCATCAGTAGGCTTATGTTTACACATAGTCTAAATAATCATTTTACTATTGTAATAAATAAAAAAAAAGTATGTTTCACGTTCACAATTATTCCCATTTGTTATTATTCTTTGGAGTGTTATGTGTATTAAATTAATAATATGTTTTCTTTGTTACTTTACTAACTTTTAAGAATAAGAATACAAACATTTGAAACTAATTCCGTGAATATAACACAGTATCTATTTCTGATTATGATTCCAAAATATCCAGGAGGAAGGAATATTTATGTAGTCTTTATAGAAATAGAAATATGCCAAACATTTCATGAACATGACTCCACAATGACAATAACTGTCTATAATAAAGATATTTTTTCGATTGTGTCAATTATGGATAATATCTACAGAAAATGTATTAATCTCTGCCAATCAACCATTAATAATTTATGATTCGCTTATCGACACCTTTTGGCAAGGATCTGCATTGGTGAAATTATCTAGTTTTAATTTAAGTTTCTTTAACGTTATATTTTCTCGATTTAAGCATGAGGATTGGGCTTTGAAGATGTATTACAACACAATATTTATAATGCCTCTTATTCTCTTCGTTCTTATAAATAGACGCAATATATTGGTCAAAATGAAGAAACCAAGTATTCAAATAGGCCCTATGCAAGGTTATGAAACCTATTTAACCACCAAAACAACCATCTATGAGAGCTGATCCTACAGAAGCAAAACATTTAACAACACGTATTGCTATAATACAAAACGTAGTATAATTTTCTCTCCTGTGGAAAATATAAGGTACTAAGGTGGGTCCCATGTCACTGAGGAATATGAAAGTCTGATATTTGCATTGATGTACTCGGCCCTTTTGTACGAAAACGAAGTTTCTATTCAATCACTGCAGTTGAGAAACTTGATTTACTGAAACACAAAATGTGTATTCCTCTAGGTTTTTTTTATTTATTGGTTTATCGAGTTGAATAACTTTTGCAATATTCTTTACTATTAAAAAAAAACTTTAAATTTTGTAGTGTATTTTGTTTTTAAGCTTTATGAATATTGGATAATTCTTGTAATCTTTGATTGAGTTTATACTTAACATTTTGGAGAGGTGAATAAACTGTCTAACCCACACAGTAATGGAAAATTTTTGTTTAATCAACATTTTTATCATTCCGTAAGCAGATATATTATTCAGTTTTGATATTTACGGTCTTAATAGATACTTTTGAAACAATCCTTTTTAGAGACAAAAGTGCCTTCTAAGCAAATTAAGCACTTAATTAGTGAAACTATTATCATATTTCTTAATTTGCTAGAGTTTTCCATAATGATCTTGAATATTCTAGTATGTAATCGTTATAATACATTGTATTTTTATTCGGGAAAGGCTACTGCCGCACATTTTTGCTGCTATTCATTAAAAGACCAATTGCTTTTAATAAAAAATATTTACAAACAACGATTACACAATTAATTACAATGGATGTTTAAGTGTTATGAGTGACGTGGCGCGGCGCTGTAAGTGCTTTGATGTGGATGCTGTAACCTGTACACTAATGTAATTAAATTTATCCCCTCAACGGGTTTTACACAATAATTTAAGATCTCTACAGAAAATTATGTATTATTTGTTTAGTATTGATGTCAAATAGGTAGAGTCGATATTAATATCTTTAAAATCCTTAGGAAAGCTCAAATGAGTTTTCAACTCACCTTATTTAATCATTTAAGGTGTATTTTAAATTTTTAACATTGTTAACACAAAATTGAATTTACCCGTCATTTTTAATTTATTACGTTAAAATTGGCCTGTCATTTTTAATTTATTATATAAAAATTGCCATAACTATTTAATATAGTCGTAGAAATTAAACTTTCAAAGACGATTTGAATTTCTATTAGCAAGTTATCTGAATGTAATGTTTTGTAAAATTTCAATTACATTATTCGTTTTTATTTAATTTTACTTTTAAAATTTAGAAGGGCGACATTTAGAGATTTTACATTTGTAGGAGTTCAATTTTGTTTTAAGATAGGTCTTTTTAAGATAGGTCTTTTTAAGATAGAATTGAACAATGTTTTTTACAACACTACATCGTACACAAACAGTATTTTCCTTTCTTAGTTAGTACATCTAAACCTTTCCAAATTGTGTTGTTTCTTCCTTTCTTACGAGGGCCCAGAAGGACCTACACCTTCGTTTTGAATATAATATTCTTTTGCCCTAATATTTTCTTTGTCGTACCACTTTTTAAGAGATGTGAGATGCTCATGTTCTTCTTCATCCCCCGAGTCATCCGTTGCGGACTCATTTTGGCAGTTCATCTAGCAATTTTGGTATCTGGCTATCATTTCTGGTTTATTAAATAAATGTATATTAAATTCTTGTAATTTGAGAAAGGTAGGAATAAATGACAATAGTACAGATAAAATTTGTTTATAAAAGTTGTTCTTAAATTAATTGTAACGCACAATGAACATTATAAATAAAGTGGTAGAATGTAAAATATGTTTATACTATACTATGTAAAACCCGTCGAAATCAAGGGTTGCTTTAAAGGCTTACGACAATTCTTCTAACTGCGACAAAAAGTGTGAAATAAAAAAAGAGCAATTAGCATTGCCTAATGAGTAATAAATATGTGTAGAAACAATAATGACTATTGCTTTAGTTACAAAATATGGTTGATCATTCAATGAATAACATACTTCGTATACTTTCGTTATAGGAGTGTTTGTTCGTATGTAAACTGGTTTATCTTATTTTTGATGAATATAATATAAAGAAGGCACATATATAGGCGCATATGTTGAGAAGGCACATTCTTACTTCAAAGGGAGGCCCACTCTAAAGCTGTGTAAGTTTTATTTTTCTTTCGTCACGTCGGTCATCATACCGTACTTCTGTGCCAATGAATAACCCTCTAAATTTAGCAAAAATATTTTTGTAGCATAACTTCGATTCTATGACATGTGGATGTCTGTTGACTTAAGCCTTATCAATTACATGAAGTGTTCAATATAGTAATCTTCAGAATGTTAGGTGTAGTGAAGCTGGCTTTTTTCTTGAAATGAGGGACCTCGTTCATATGGTTATGCGGCTTCATTGGCAACAAATAATGCAAATGACAAAGCAATGCTGCATTTCCAAAAAGCAAATACTGTAAATTGTTACGTAAATAGTGACGTTTACATGCATTGTTGTTGATCAACTATCTTAGAAAGGATGAGGACATCAAGTTCAAAAGGAACTCGACCTTTCTGTCATGACAGTAACTGCTTAAATGTCAATTACTCTTGGTGAAATTTGTTTGACAGTCAAAGTGTAGTGTTATTTTCACAAATCTCAGATTTTTACAAAAATATAATGCAAAAATTAAATTATGAAAAGGTAACATATATTAATAATCGTTTTAACATGAAAGCTTATATGTTTTTATCACATTTTATTATATTGGATGTTAATAATTGTTTTTAAAATGAACGCTTATCTCTCTTACCTTATAAAGATACCATTGACAATTGCCAGTTTCTAAATAAGTCAGAATGAAGTACATCCCATGTCATCTTCGTCACTCTCGCTGGATGTGTCTTCGTTCCCCGGTGTCAGATTAATAAGACACTGGTGTACACTGCTATGGTCCAGACCTTCCTTCTTCCAGTCGTCGTTGATCACGGTTTTGACGTGCTGCACATATTTTGACCACAAATCTGGATTAACTTTCTCCACCACCTCTTCAAACAGTCTCTTAACATCTTTTATTTTGTGGGATGTGTTGTTTTCCCTTACGTAACCTTTCAGGTACGCCAATGTCATTTCAATCGGGTTGTAATTGCAATGGTGTGGAGGGAGGCGGATTACTTTATGTCCCAACTCAGACGCTCTGCTGTCGATCACATAGCTTGACGTCAGTGGTTTGTGAAGGCGAACTAATCTGTACAACTCTGGTTTGAGGAGATATTCACTAAAAGGAACTTGCCGGGCTTTCAACCAAGTTTTCATCTCTTCTTTGAGAGACGATGAAGTGGGCGCCTTTTCCCTCTTTCGCGAATGGTACTGTGCATTGTCCATAACAATCGTCGAGTTGGGTGGAAGGGTAGGAAGAAGTTAATCAAAAACCAATTCTCAAACACCACACTGTTCATGTCCTCGTGATAGTCCGCAGTTTTCTTTGATTGAAATATTAATGGAGACGCCTTACTCCAGCCACAACTACTTCCTGCGTGACAAATGATTAATCTTCTCAATTTCTTCTCGGGGAAGTTGCTTTGATCAAACATTTTCCATCAAAAACTTGCGGACCAAAACATTTTCAACTATGTCATTTCGGAAGAAAAGGACGGGTCAACCACTAGAAAATACTGTAGCGGGTAAGACGATTGAATTGCTCACCATAGATAGCTAAGCAAGAGCTTATCGAACTACAAAAGAAGTATCTGGAGCAACAACTACATTTTGAAGAGCAGGAGCATGAACTGCGAATGAAATGTATTAGGGAATAACATAAAAAAAACAGTTGAACTTGCTGGATTTGCAATTCAAGAAAGAAGAATTCACCTTAAACAAGTTTTCAAGTTCAGTGTAGTCCCAATAAACTGCTTAGGCTTGGTAACGTCAAGTTCATTTTCCTGTTCGTGTTATGTTGTTTTAAGCTACAGTAACTTATAAATATCTTTAGGCTAATTATAGTCGTTTTGCTGTTTTTTTTTTAGCCTAAGTTATCTGGATATTAAAATAAATATTAATATTTAAAACTGAAGCTGATTTGTTGTCTGTTTTAGTTCACACGTTTCATAATATATTTCATAATAACTAGGAAAACAAGTTATAGGTAACACAATTACTTATTACGACAACATTTTATTTAGGAAGACTTTTGATATAAAATATTCTATATAAAACCGTTTTGGAATTAAACACAAGATATAGTAGCTCTATATAGCCTATTTAACAAGGGCAATTTCACTACTTTTGTGTCATTAAACAAAAAGTCACATTTATTCATCATTGCCTCCAGGATTGAATATTGACCATATAAAAGTAGGTTTACATACCTTAATTACGTCTTACATACCTAAATTGTTAGTCTTGGTGACTAGTTTCGTATTGCTCTAACACTCGGTCTACACACTGTTTTAATGAGAGCCATCGAGTAATGGAGGGGTTTAAGATTTTGTGAATATCCACGTGGAAAAATTCTTGGAATTCCTTTAGTGCCAACTGCCTGCCATAGCTACGGCTAAAATGCGACCCCAAGTTTCTTAGCAAATCCTCAACACTCCGTGGCAATTTCAGGCAAGCCTTGCTAGCAGCAAGATGGATCATATGACACGAACACTTGACCAATACAATATGGGGGATTTGCTTTTTCAGAAGAGAAAAAACTTAGTTATGTTGGCCACAATAACGTTCGTAGTGTCAGAAGCGAATCCCACAAGGTTCTCCAAAGGAATATTTTTTGATCTCAAAGATGCAATTAATGCTTCAGACAAGTCTACAGCAGTACCTGATTTTGCTTCAAACATATCAAAACAATTTGATTTAATACTGCCTGTGGTATCATCACAATATGTTAAAGTTAGAGCACACTGTTTAATTGCACCCCTGTCAGTTGTTTCGTCCATTATTATTGAGAAAACACTTCCTTTAGTTCTCAATTTATCATAGAGCATTTCTAAAAATGTGCTCCCAAGTGAATTTTTAACTACGCTAGTCGCTTTAAAGCGTTTCATACACAGATTTTGAGCTATCTGAGAATCAGGAAAAATATCCTTGCACAAAGGGATTAAATTGTCAATGACACAAAAAGAAAGGTTTTTGGATGCAACAAGGCTAGCTAATTTGATTTCGGCTCTTTTCACAGCTCGATTTTGGTCTTTGTTTTTAATTAAACTTGTCAAGTCTTTGTTCTCTGCTATTTGCTTGGACAGTTTTAAGTGTTTTGTTGATTTACCATGCCTTTCAAGTTCAGACTTGTGACTTGACATCGTACAATTGCAAACTTTGCAATATGCTAATTCATGACCATCCCTTTTATGTTCATGTTTTTTCAGCCACCCACTGAACTGTGGCATTTGAAGCCAAGAAGGGTTAAATTTATTCAATCTAGTTTTACCCTCAGTTTTCATTTTTTTACTATTCGTTTCTAGTTGAGAAGGGCCTTGAGTTTGGACCTCAGATGTTGAAGAGGTACTAGGCCTATATGGTTCAGGGTCATCTTCATCTGTCATCTGCCGACTCATTGATAGATTCAATAGGCTTTTCACTTGGCTTTAATGGCTTTTACTGCCAACAGATATAAATCTATCCATTATTATTATTTAAATTTTAGTTTGAATTACGGTATGATGCTAAAATGGGCTAGGAAATAATCTTCATGCATCTAGGCCAACCAAAGCTAACTTTAACTAATTTGTATTAACTTGAGGATGTGCTGTTACACTAAAATGAATTGTTTATTGTTAATAGAGAACTAAGTTATGAGTGTACCGTTAATAAGCACCAACTACCATATTACCGGAACTGTCCACTTCATATAAAATCATAACTACTAAGATTATAGAAATAGTCTACTGAATAATAGGAACCACAGAACTACTGTCCCAGCCTAGGTCTACTAACTAGCCTAGGGTAAAAATGCAACTAAGTTTGATTAGTTACATGAACTAGGCTACACAGGTCTATAGATTTTACTTGATTAATTAATAAAACTACGGAGCACAACTCAATAACACAGCTAGGCCCAAGTACGCTTTGTGATATAACTTTGATGATAAGTAGTATTGTGAATAATAATACAATTAATTGATTATAAGAGAACTTCATGCAAATACGGATTTGAGCAGTCACTCACAAGACTCACAAATTAATAACTATTAACTAAAAAAAGATGTAAAAAAATCCACGCACAGCTACTGTAGTTTTAGTAGAACTATATAGAAACTTCCCGAAACTTGAAAATGGAAACCCAAACGGAACGAGAACACACGAATACGAACTAGAACTACTGTACTGTACTGGACTGGACAGTGACAGTGGACTGGGTTTAGGCTTATCGCTAGGCTATTGGCTGTGGCTGGCTAGTGGTGTGGTGTGGCACAGAGTATAGAAACAGAAACAAAGCAGACCTCCGAAGAGTAAGATATTCCCTGATCCTTCATAATTATTTTCGTATTTACTTTGGACATAGAGTTTAAAAGTAGGTACTGTAAGTTACTATTTTTATAGTTTAGTTAAATATATAACTAATTGCAAATTGAAGATCGTGATGTTAACCACCATTGAAAAAAATTAACACACATATTAAGGGTAAATGACCCACTTTTACCCACAAAATCTAAATACCCGAGCCACTCGAAAATACCCACAATTTGGGTAATTACCCGCACATTAGCAACCCTGATTTCAGAAAGTATACTGGACAACCGCGAGCCCATAGCGGGACCGTCTTCTTGTAGATAATACTTCCCATTAAAGGTGAAGTAGTTCTGATCTTGAGTTGTTTTAAGGAGGTGTATTATTTCAATAATAGAGTCGTTGCTGAGTTGGAAGTTTATTTACAGGGTTTTCCTATTAATATAGGCAAAGCAGGAAACCTTCTTTTCAAAACGCCAAAGCAACGTTCTATAGAATTCCTCGTCCTTACTTGTGACTCTTGGAATAATCTCTTCTCTGGAGTATTCACTACCTCTATTGGGGTTATCATAACATTTGTGCAACTACTCGTATAACCACTATCACTTACCAAAACATGGTCCCCATAAACATTGCTTTCAAAGTCTTTCTTTACTATTGAAGGGTTAAAAGTATGGGAATCGTGGGTTTACCCGGGCCACCTAGCAACAATGTTCCCCAAGGACAATGAAGAGTCACAAACTCCCTGTACATTCATTGTAAGATTGCCTTTCCGATTTCTATATAACTCGGCATCGTCACCACTAGGTGACTGAATTTTTATGTGTGTGCAGTCTAATGCCCTTATATATTTAGGAAATCGAGCCTTTCATAAAAGCCCCTTGAAACTTGCTGTATTTTCTCGTGCTCAATTGACATTTTAATTATCTGATGACAGAGCTAAGCTAGAGCAATGACCACTAACTCGGATATGTTGATTTAGAATGTCCCTGATGCATAAAAGCGTAAACTTGTTAACACTCTCACTGCTGGAGACAATGCACGGTTTTTTCTGTACGTGAAGATATTCTATTCTGTATCATCTCAATAATAATGGCTGTTTTTTTGTGAATGCGAAATCTGTAAAAAATACAGTTGTTCCCACTTTTCGAAATAGTCGGTTATAAGCCTGAAAATAGTTGGGCCCATATTCCTAATAACAAATAAATGTGTAACATAATAAATTTGTAAATAGGGGGTTGCTGACGGCCCCCTTCCTCCTGGCTTTGATGGCGGGTTTCGGCCTCTCAGGGATTAGATAGGTCCCGTGTATTGCCCTTTAGGGTTTCAGCCCTGGTGGAACCCATTCGGTGTGTACGTGCGACCAAGTAACCGGTATCCCTTGTTAGGATTGAGGGGTAACCATCTTTCCGAAGGATTGCTTCGGCAGCCGGTGAGCTTGATGGCCTTAAGTGTGTCAAAGGTTGGTGCGTAAGCTCAAGCTACACCGTGGGGTCGGGTTATGTTTAGTTATATGTACCGGGTAGCAGTCGGGTTGTTTTTGGCTCCTTCGACAAAAATGGAAATGGGCCCCTATTCCTCGGTAAAACGACATCAAAATCTGCATCTTCAACTTCACCTATAACTTCCACTATTTATTCAATTATAGCGTAAAAAATTGTAAACAGAACTTACTAATTTTTAAGAATAAAAACTTATTTGACAAAATTCAATTTATATGTTATACTCGTATTATTAAACACAGACGACTCATCGAGCTGTTTCAACAGCTTTTCTTCTTCTTCTCTGCTGAGCTTAAATAAAGCCTTGTGTTAACACCGCTCTATACAGTACAGCGGTGCTATATATTAAGCATATATTAAGCTATATATTAAGCACGCTTAAACCTACTGTACAGGTGGCTTAAAATGTTCTTCGGCTTAAGCCTCATTCGGAGAGTGGGGAAAGTCAATATTGGGAATAAGTTACTAATTACTAAAGCTATACATCTAGCTTAAGCGGCGTTGGGAAAACGTCAGTGTATTTCAGTAGTAGCTGCTGATTTAAAAAACGACTGCGTTGCATTGAGGGAGACCTCTTTCACGCTTTCACCTGCTTTTTGTACTGGGGCGGTGGTGAATTAAGGGTCTAAAAAGACCGCTGCTGCTTTCTAGACCTCTGACAACGAAATACAGCTTCACAAATCCGACCTTTCTTTTGCGAAATTCAGAAGATGTTTTGCCGCATCCTGTGAAGCCGTGAAAATCCTCACGTCTTAATCATTGTTTCTTAAGCTCTTGTAGACGAAAGAAGGAATCCCTTATTTTTCCAATTGCATAATCGATGGAAATCCTTATTTTCATGAGATTTCGCAAACAAGAGTACCATGATGTTAACATTTTCACCCACAATGCCTGCAGCTGTTGGTCCGGTAATTTCTACAACCATCCGGAATAATTGACTGGAAATTATTATAAGTCATAAGTGACGTAGGCTGCTAGTACAAAATTAAAATAATACGAGTACAACTACAAAACATACCCCAGACGGCGAACCACAAAGAGGGGTTCAACTAATATCAACTATTATAAGGGGAAAATATTTAGAAATGGACTTGTTTACAATACTAATAGTTCGCTCAACTCCTGTAGAAGGTGACGATCACTAGACTACATTCCAAGCACTCTAAAAATTTACATTTCTTTTCAAATGTATCACTTTTTAGATTGAAAGTTTATTTTTGAGCCTGATCTTCATCCCCATTGAGTGGAACTTCTTCCTTCCCCATTGTCCACAGTGGCAGGTTTTTTCCCCTCTGAAAAAAAGTTAAAACAAATAGAATCAATATTAAATTTAAGAATAATTAATTACAAAATGATTAATTTTGTATCTGGGATTAAAAAAATAGGCAAGTAAGCAAAACTTTAAACTAACGCAGTTTAACTCACGTCATGAAAATTAATTTATTTATACAATGATATACAAATACAATATATGATCTTCCCACAGTATGTATATAAAACACAATTACATATTTTTGTCAAAAAAATCTAGACACCAGCCCAGGATTGTTTTCACATTACTTCAGGCGAGACCTTGGGCATTATCACTTCGATAACATTCGTAGGTGAATCTTCGGGATTTTATATTTTATCGTTTCAGTATAAAACTGGTGATAGTTCTTGGTTGGTTATCCTAAATATAACCAAGACATTTGTTACACATTTTGCTAATACTTTACAAATATATAACCTTTCACTTACTGTATAAATTAACCCAGGTAAGCCCAGCATTGCTATGAAACATGAAAACCCCTCTACAAGAATAAAAATCCTACATTTTTTTATATAGTACTTGAGTAATTATAATGACAAATAAAGAATAAAAAAAACATTTTTATTAAAACCATTATGCAGTAGACTCCTTTTTACCCCAATACCTTGTAACCAGACTGCACTCATCAGAAGTTATATCTCACCAAACAATTTTTATCAGTACGGTCTAACCACACTGGATCGGCAGGAAGTGGGCGGTACTGAAACAACTTGTCTTGTAGGAAATATTTGAGACCATTCATGACATGCCTAAAGATCAAAAGATTTAAAAGGTACAAATTCTTGGCATCTTGTGTTTTGTTTACAGTAATTATCCCAAAGGGTTTGGCTATTTTTACAGAATTATTAGTATTGGCTTTTTTTGCATTAGACTTTTATCATGTAACAAGTATGAGGACACGTCAGTTTCAACTGTCTTATCCCCTGTATAATAGAGTCCACTGTACAGTATTATTAGGCTACCAATGGAATTCTATTAATGGTGAGTTTAATAGAAAGTTTTCATTACAAACAAGATGAACCTTAGTTGTTACAAGTTAGGCTACATACCTAAGTATATGACACCTAGTCGTTGTCTTTCCTTCAGAACGTTAGGCCTATTCGAAATTTAGTCAAGAGCGCTCACATCTGAAGAACAAGTTGTAATTGGCTACAAAGTTGGTAATTTTTTTGTATCCTTACCTTCTTTCACATCTGGTTTTGGCTTGTTGAAGCCACATAGCAACAACGCTTGTAACTTCGGCTTCCGTGACTTCACTTATGCCAAACATTGTCTGTGCAGCAGCTAAAAAAATAAATAAAATGAACTTAATAAAGAATAGTACATTCAACCCCTAAGACCTAAAGTTTGTCTTCCCATTTCAAACCTAGGGTTTAGTTTAATTTCTGAAGCAAAGTTCTAGATTTTACTTTCATATTATCCTTAATATTTTAATAAATCAACTGTTAGACAAGTTCACTACTGATCGGCCGTCCATGCGCCGATAGAGCGATCAAAATAGACTGATCCTCATATTCAACGTCACTGATGGACTAAAGGTAATAAACTGGTCAGTAGCTCAGACCGGAAATAAAAACCTGTTATCTTACCGGGGTAGCGGATTTTTATCCCCCTGGAATCTTACCCCCTGGGCAAACGTGACGTCACAAACCAAATCCGCCTGCGAACTTTTGAGTTTCGCGACATCAGTTCGATGGATTAAACGCGGAATTGAACATATATTTTCACGGTTGTGAATTTAATCAGAACACATCAAATTATAAAAACCTAGAGTGTACGGCCCGGATTTTTACCCCCGGAATTTTACCCCCGGAATTCTACCCCCGGAATTTTACCCCCCGGAATTTTACCCCCGGATTTTTACCCCCGGAATTTTACCCCCTGGCCAGACATATAAATTAGTGAGAATGATTAATTATCTCCATTCTGTTTTAATTTAATAGTAAACATTTTATCATTAAGTAACCTACTGTATATCAATTTATTTGTAACATTAACTAATCGAACAAGTTTTTAATTTTAATTTTGAGATTCTAGTATTAGGATTCGATCTTTGAAGCCAACAGTTGGTTAATATGACGTATAAACAATCAACTGAATGATAATTGTTTCGATATTTTCTTTTAAAAACTAAACAAATAAAGATAGGGTACTAAATAATGAAATGTTTACAATTAATTACAAACAGAAACAAGAAAATCAATCATTCAATTTCTAAGAAAGTTCCGGGGGGTAAAACTCCGGGGGTAAAAATCCAAGGGTAAAATTCCGGGGGTTAAAAATCCGGGGGTAAAATTCCGGGGGTAAAAATCCGGGGGTAAAAATCCGGCCCGTACATCTTTAGTTGTCTAAACGCTAGTTATATGGACAGGGGATAAAATTCCGTTTTTTATCGCTAATCTAATCAATCACGCTCTGGCTATTTTCATCAGACTTTCAAATCCGCGGGGGTAAAATTCCGGCCGCGAACAAACTTTGGCCACTCAGGTTCCTACGTCATAGTGACGTCAGCTTTGCCCAGGGGGTAAAATTCCAGGGGGATAAAATTCCGGCGACCCATCTTACCTTGATGGATAAGAAGATATAGGTCTAGATGAAACTTAAATAAAAAAAAAACTGCTCCAACAATATATAATAACTTGAACAACTCAGCACCACAATAGCGATATTCTCAATGAGAGAGAATGAGAATGAATCACCCACAAATACACAAAGACACAAAGACAAAGTAATATGGCCGATGGCGTCTTCAAGGGCTTCAAGTGTCGGTCCCGCCGTTAGCGTCGTTCCCGCTCGGAATTGTGGGTTTAAGGCTGTGGTTTCCTAGGTGGAAATCACATAGTTCCTGCCATGAAATCTGAGTTCCTGTTAAAAGCTGTAGTTTCAAACCAACTTAAGCGTAATGGAAGTGCATTGTGGGTAATATTACACTCGACTCGGGTTCGAATCTAATGTGATATTTCAAAGCTGTTAATACAAGCAAGTGCAAGCGTATGGTAGTGTGTTGTGTATACTCGAATCCAGTTTGAATCTAATATGACATTTAAAAGCAAGCGTAATTAAAAGCTTGAATCAAGCTTACGTGCTATCTGGGGTTGTTTTTGTTTTCATATTCAGACGCTTTTTCAACTCTTTAGCATATTCTGTAGACTCTGACACTTGTTTTACCATATTTGCCGTTGTGCGCAGATCTTTAAATTACATATAAAATATATCATAAAAATCAAAAGAAAAAACTTTTGTATGTTTGAAGTTGCCAATACTGCGATGGCATTCAACAAGCCACTTTGATCGAAATTGTTTCCTAAGGTTTGTAAATTTATTTTAACAAGTTACCAAATGATGTACAGGTATTTCTATGTACGGAAATTTCCACCTTTTCTTCTCTTATGTAAACATTAAAAAAAATATTAAATGTTGGTGATACCTGATGGAAACTTTTTAGGACAAAGGCTCCAGTGGTGATTGTTTCTTTGCTTACAATAAACACAATTCTTGAAAAAGGCTGTGCGCCTTTTTTAAACAGATTAAACAAAATCCCTTGAATTTGTCCTTACACTCACATACTGTGCTGAATGTCGTACATTGATCACTCCAATGGTCTCTCTGATAAAATATGCAATGTCTTAGATTGTAGGCACCAGTTAAGAGGGTCTTGACAGTTGAGGTAGGGCTGTGACTGACAGGCTCTACAGCATAACATCTCTAGATTTATTATTAGAAATTCCCAAAAACATTTCTGATTCCTCTCTAATTATTAGACCCTTTTTGAATAGTATAACGAAGTCGATTTACATCTAATTCTGCGCCTATGTTTTGTTCTTCAACCTTCAGTAGAACATTGAGAGGCAACTTCCATTACTTATAAACATATTATGTGTTTTCCAATTAAGGCAAGGTGTGACGCAAGAACTTTGTTTTATCAGACCTAACAGGAGGAATTTCTATCAGTGACTTGTAGTTTGAGTTAACGATTTTTTGTTTGTCTGCATACCTACTCTTAACTAAAGAAATGGCTGTATCGTAGTTTAATTATGTTATTGGGAGACCTGATATGCAACGTTTAGCTCCCCCCACAAGTAATACATTCAAATAGTTAAATTTGTCAATCAATGTAAGAGCATCATTGTTATAAATGGAGGAGGAAATGGAATCCTAAAACTCCTGCCGTTTGAGGATGTCGCCATCAAAGGTTGGGTTGACAAGTTTCGGTAGTTTAACCAAACAACGTTTAGTTTCTGAAATTACTATCGGACAATTGGAGTTACTTAGTCCGTCCGCATAATGGGGTGAGTAGGAATCTATTCTTAGCTAAAGTTTTGCAACTACTTCTTCGCAATTCAGAACTAGTTAAAATGGATCTCCCGCTGACGTACTTGCCTCTCCATTCGTCGAGCTGTCGATTTCGATCTGATCAAGTATGGCTTCCAGACGCCTACGATAAACGTCTAAAGTCATATTTGGAAGAGTCCTCCTCTTGCAGATATGAATTGGCCTCGGTAATTGTAGTGTCTAACCTCTTGCTTAGGCTATCAATCTTTTTCAGTAGTCTTGTGGTTAATTTTTACAGCTCTTGTACCAATTGTCTCGGGTCCATCTAAGTTTTCGGATGGCTGTTCTTAAAAAATATTTACACACCCCCAAGATTGTTCATAGATATTTTGATTGTTCCTCATCTTCAATTTCTAACTCAGCCAATAACCCACTGACCTTTTTTCTTATAGGCCTATGTCTAAGTAGCTAGAGACACTGTCATCTTGATTATAAGGATTGGATGGTTAAATTGCATCACTTAGTGTCGGTAAGATTAAGTGTTGATCATCTTTTGACAGTGAACCATCTATATTCACTTAACAAGTCCCTTCACAAGCCACATCCCAGTAAGCACAAGCACGTGAATTTCACGTTATCTCACGATATCTTTTTACCAATTTCACTTGAATTTCTCGTACACGACTAGAAAAAATCACGCGAATTTCACGTGAATAGCTTGCGAAGACGACACACTTTTTCACGTGAAAAACACGTGAAAAAACTCGTGAAAATAACGTAATTGTGCTCCTATTTTTCACGTCTTAATCATTTTCACGTGAAAAACTCGTGAATGACACATGAAAAACTTGTGAATGTCACGCGAAAAACTCGTAAATGACACGTGAAAAACTAGTGAAAGAAACGAGAATAACTCGTGAATAACACATGAATAACTCGTGAATTACTGGGGAATGACTAGTAAAAATTATGCACCAGTTAAAAGAAAATAATTTATCAAGGCCTATAGGCTTTATTTTCTGAGAATAAAATTTGTATGCTGATATTTTAACTTGCATCTATATAAGATTACCCTTTTTTGTGATAAATAATTGTGGTAATAATAATATTATTACAATTTTCACTCTTTCCTACTAATAAAATCAATGGCAAGACTCATGAATTTTGTATAAACCATAAGAAACATGGTTAATGGTGTGAAAACGTGTTTACTTCTTACTGAAATGATTTGAGGATCCCATAATCCTACAGTTTAAGTTAGAATATTTTACTATAATAGTTACTGTTATATTAGAAAACAATATATATGATTCATTTCAGTGCTATTTACAACTAAACCAAATCTTCTAATATATAAAATTCTCGTGTCAGTGTTTGTCTGCAAACTCCTCCGGAACGACTTCACCGATCGTTATGAAATTTGGTGTGTAAATTCTGTAGGTATGCGAATCGGACGTAAACTATTTCCCGTTTCGAAATTCTTAAAAGGGCTCCGCCCCAGTGGCTCTGGAGTTTCCCATGTTAATCTTATGAGAAATGGAATTAATGAATCTTAACAGCTGTTTCAATTAAACAAGTTGGTTCTGTTCTATGATGTTCAATAGCATTAAAGTTACAAGGATTACCAACAGGGTGCAGCACTATTATTTCTTTTACAGTTATGACAACAGCTAATTTGCAACCAAAAGGTGAGTGAGCGTAGCGAACGAACTTCAACCTGGAGGCGAGTTAGCGTAGCGAACGAGCTAACCTGAAGGCAAGTGAGCGCAGCGAACGAGCTCCAACCTAAAGGTGAGTGAGCGTAGCGAACGAGCTCCAACCCAAAGGTGAGTGAGCGTAGCGAACGAACTTCAACCAGGACGTGATTGAGCGATGCGAACGAGATCATCTTGAAAATTAAACGTAACGGTACTTTCTTTCCATCAGTCTGTCTTAGGGGAAACCTATAACTTAGGCGATACGAAGTTCGCCGGGTCAGCTAGTATATATATAAGGATATGTATCTCAAATATACCTGCTATCAAATAATTTTATGGATTGTTACATGAGTAGTAATTGAAGTTGATAATAATTCTTTTAAATGTTACAATGTTTGATACTAAAGCCTAGATACCTGTCCGTTATTCAGTATAAATTTACCTTTTTTTAGTAGCCGTTTTGTGACACGAAACACGTATTGCAAACCTTTGACATTAAGGCTACAAAAAAAAGGTAAATTATACTGGAAAAGTAATATTGATTGTTTAATAACTAATATTTGTTTAAAATGAAATCTTTAGTCTTTATGAAATATTGTGTAGAGATTGCTTTAGGCCAGCGTTTTAAGGATAAATTCAACAGCAACCTTATTAATGACAAAACAGAAGACAATAAACAACAAAACACAGCATTGTCAGGTACACTAGCTCCTTTTTCAGGATAAGAATGTGAATTTTCTTCAATTTTTGCCAGCAATCCAAGCCTGGTGTTAACTTTATCATCTATTACAAAGTCCTTAATTTTTGTTGATAGCTATCTATAAAATAACCTGACTAGCAAATTTGAGGGTGTTAATCAATAAACAGCTATACTGCAATATGTATATATTAAAAAAAAAGTATTAGCCTATCTATATATTTGAACTTAGTAATGCATTTTTAAAACAGAAAGTTTAAAATGATGATCCCATGCGCTGTTAATGAGTTTCAGTTTCCTTCCACAGTTGGTTCTCTCCTGAAAAAATTAACATTATATTAATTAACATAGAATATTCGACTGGTGATAGATGTAGGCTACTCAATTTTTCAGGCATCATTCATAACAGAATTAATGAAACAAAAAATACGCTAAAGCAAAATCAAAACACCTGGGTACTTTCAATTACTTAAGTCGATTTTGGCCGTTAACTCCCCTAAAGGTATAGTTTTGCTCTGCTTGTGAACATGTTTCCGATTCCAATACAGAACACACAATGCATCTGTAGAGACTTTATTGTATTCAGTGTAAATCATTCATGAACATGGTGGGAGCTATGCTCCATATATAGGGAGGGCACCAGAACCTTGCCAAACAGATTACCGAGGACATTTGTGCTAAAAGGTCGATCTGAATTCGCATTAACTTTCGTAATAATATAAGAAGGAAAGTCCCAATGACATAGTTAATAAGGCCTGGTCCGAAATAATGTGGAAAACAGTTCCAGGTTAGGCTGAAATAAGAAGATGAAGGAGTTTCTTAGCCGGTAGCCAAGGGTAAAAAGCCTGCGGAAGTACATTGAGCCTTTAAGTGTGCATTAACAAATTTAAACTCCTAACTACAAAAGAAATTGTATTCATATTCAAAATAGTAAATTGCCACTATTACAAGTTAAAAATGGTTTTGGTTTCAATTTGTTGGTCACATTTTTATATTTTTAGATATAGAGGCATAGGCTATGTGCAAATAAATAAGCATCATAAGGCAAATGAAACATCAAGTTTTTATATTCTGCTTTGATATTGGTATAAAATTACCTTGCTTTCTGTTTACTAAGAATCCGCTTTCTTTATGGTCGAAGCCAATCCTTAATAGCAGTCTCAATTTATTTTTCTTTAGCATCTGGATATTGAAGGAGAACCGCTTCTGTAAGAAATGACAACAAGTTGCTATTATTAATAGTATGTTGCACTAGTAATGTCTCCAAACCACCAAAACTTTGAAAATGGTTTGGTTTCAAAATTCGATTAGAGAGTTTCAAGATTCAAAACTTTAAATGGAGTTTAATTTATTTCAATGATTTTGTTAATAAAACTATGTTATTACAGATTCCAATTAAGTACAGACGTATGAACAAAATCATATTAGCTCTCTTTAATTCTTATCATGCAGGCTAACCCAGAGTCTTCATTTATCAAAATATGAATCCCGGAAAGTTGGGTTATACAATAAATCAACGATTCTCATTAAAACTGAAAAAGTTAGCTTCACGTATTGAAGTATGATTTTTTTATATACAGAGTAAGAGCTGCGCATGATGATTAATTTAACAGAAATCTTATCCGTGTGCCTACACATATCTGGTCCTTTTTTACTTGAAGGACTGCAAAAACAACGAGAAGAAAGACCGGATTCGGGACGAGATCGGGGTAGAGCTGAAAGTACCTGGTGGGTACGTGATCAACAGCTGTTTGTTTTGGTTAGCCTATGTTTCATTTTAACATCCGCTTGGATCGAACTTGGTAGGTACCTATGTGTTGAGTACTGAGAAGCAATGAGAAGGTAAGTACAACTGACCACATCACTGACACACTTAAGCAACTGAATTCGTGTTTTCAGCGACACTTCCTACGTTGTGTGTGCGCCACCTAAGATCCTGCGACGGCTGCGACTACACTCCAGGAACTAGAAAATTGGCATTGCTCCCATTTACTGAGTGTGCGCAGTCCTTAAAACCTTCTTATTTCTCTGCACATTGCATGATTTATGCACAATTTCTTTGGGTTGCTTAAAAAATTTGTTTTAGGATATGAGAATGTGTGATAATAACCCTTTGAGAGGTACATTAAATTAGTCTAGTTTTTAAAGGTCATCAAAAATACAGTCGAAGAAGGGCACTTTACAGAAGGGCAGCTTTAATCTAAGAAGTAGTGTTTTTCTTACCAACTCATTTTCTTTAGATTTCTCCTTCAACGATTCTTCCAAACCATGAAGATCTTCCACTGTCCTCAAAGGGGAGCTTTCAATGAATTCGGGGAATGCATCTCCTGCTTCACAAGGTGTTCCTCGGGTTTTCAAAATTTGATCCATCTTCTCATTCAGGACCGCAAAATTCTCCCAATACGTTTTTTAACAGATTTTTTATAATGTTTTGATTGTTGATAACAACCTTTTCAAATTCTGAAATAAAAACAATTTATGAAATCAAATTTAAGATAAAACGATAGCTCGCCCCGTGGTCAAAAACTTTACCAAAACTATGTATTGTGACACCTTCTCTATTTTCCCACACACTGTAATTAAAACATGTGATTGGAATATCTTTCATTTGTTTTGATTTTCTGTTTATATTTTGTTGTTATTTCGTCATCACCATGGCAACCCATAAGACCCATGTTATTTTTTTAATGGTTTCAAATTCATTTTTCATAAAGGGATTCTGCACATCTGCAGGTAAATAGTTTTCATTTGGTACCAACCACGTGTAATTCGGTCCAGTGGTATGGTCAGGCTAGCTGTCCTAAGTTTTGCAAAAAGTTTTTCAGTACCTATATAAGATCATTCGATTTTATAACCACAAAATCTTTGTCTACTCATAATAAGGTTAAGACTAGAGATGGGCCGATACCAAAAACTGTGTGTAGCTAGGTTTGTAGTGAACATCAATCTGTTTTATAGGTACATATTTAATAGCCTACCTTATTAAAGTAATGGATCCATTTTTGAAGCAGGTAGTAGGTTTGCATGTGTTATTTTTTAGCAAAATTAAATTAACCGTGAATATATTAAAAGAGTGAGTTTTGGTTAAGTTTGCTATGCAATCATATTTTCGTGATAGGTTTTGATGTTTCCATAAGTGATTAGGATGTAAAAAATTGTACAATGATTGAGAGAGGTGATAAACCAAGAAAAGAAGAAATTTGTATGTAACCTTGACTGTAATTACGATTGCGATGAATTTTTTTGATCTTCCTTATTAGTTTAAATAAGCATACTGAGGGAAATTACAACATAGCAGAATTTTATTTTTTATGGCTATGACATTTTGTAATAATAATTTAACTTACTGTCCTTATTTGGAGTCATACCACCCGTTCCTGGCATGGCAGGAGGTTTCATTGGGGAAGTCAACTTTCTCGGAGATCTCCTCGGAGTGTTATGTT
This sequence comes from Macrosteles quadrilineatus, assembly GCF_028750875.1. Lineage (NCBI taxonomy): Eukaryota > Metazoa > Arthropoda > Insecta > Hemiptera > Cicadellidae > Macrosteles > Macrosteles quadrilineatus. The sequence continues at coordinate 79,762,321 of NW_026542595.1, forward strand.
CCGCAAATTTCTTTGTGGATTTAACCAGGTCAGAGGTAGGAAAAGACGGTGGAGTTTTTAATGGGGACTTAGGCCTATCTTTGTTTTCAATTATTATTTTTTTTTTGTCTGGCCAAAGTGACTTTTTTGGTATTTTGCTGGCTGGCTCTTCTTCTTGGCTGGTTATCGAATGAACACTGAGATTCTCAGAATCTGAGGTTGAGGACTCTGGCACGTATTTTTTTATTTTTGGTTTTTTTCCTCTTCTCATCCACATCTGTATCGATGTCTGACCGAGCCTGCGCCAAGTTAGCCTTTTGTCGCGCCTTTTGAAGGTTGTCTGAAACACAAAATTAATCCTATTTGTATAAAATATATAGCCTATAGTAGCTAGGAGGAACATATTTTAAAAACTAACTCTTCAAAGAAACTGGGAAAATCATAAGAAAGTTAAATTCCCCCACCCAAGCAAACCTGCAGACTAAGTGAATTTCAACTTGTCTGAGTACATTTTTACTAACATATTTCCATAAATTAGACATATTTATTCCAAATTTGAACTTGTTCGAATAAATGTAAATTTCATCAAAGTCGGATAATTTTCTCTCAATATATCGTGCTAACGGACACATATGATAAATATAAATATATAACTTATATACCTCTAGAACTAATGGTCTTTTTGGCCTCTGGGGACTTCAAAACAAAAGATTAAATTGGTCCTTGGTCCAGGTCTTACCATGAGAACTACGGTAATAGCTTTTTTCACTATATAGGGAATTCGCTAAAAAAATACCAGTTGTAAGGGGAGTTTTTGTTTTAACACTTTGTTTCCAGTTGGCCGAAATTACCATTAGTGCCTAATACCCTTGAATATCCTTAAAGATAAGATAAAAATGTCTTACCATAGGGCTTTCTGATAATTCTCGCCTTGTATTTTGTCCAGGTTTCACCTGGAATGGGGATTGTTTGGGCTTCAATACACTTCTTTAGCTTGTCTCTAGGGAACGTAGGCCAATAACATTCATTCCCTTTGACCCAACTAGCTGGTACAACTTCTATGTCGTTTTCATCAACAAAATAGGCTATTACCCACATCCTGTAATAAAAAGGTTCAAATTAAAATATACAGGAATAATGAAAATATTACTTTACAAAAAAATCTTTTATGTAGCATAGGCCTATTGTAACAGTTTTATATTGGTTACAATTAAATATTTTAAAACCCTTATTGATTTGAATCGTACCAAATATTTAATTAAATTAAGTTTGATGTGTATGGGCCTATTTTTGTATGTTACACTCATTGCACTGTGGGCCTACACAGACATTGATGTCAGATGGTGTATATTTATTCATTTTCATTACACTGTCTCAAAAACAGCTGTCTTATGGATCGTTTTGAGTCCCTAAAGTTAGCTTTTTGCGGACTAGTCCGTAAAATTTTACGGTCTCAAATCATATGGTTATGTCAAAGCTTATCTCAAAAACAAATCAGCTGTTCTGATCCTTTAAAATGCTTCAACAATGTATACAAACTTTGTTTGTTTCTTACATAACCTAATTGATTCAGTGTTAATATTTTTTATTTTCAGCTATAATGTATGATAATGTAATGAAACATATTGTTAGTAACTTGTTCTAAAATTCTTTTTTGTGACTTAATCGAATTTCCGAGTTAAACACGATATCGTCCCATAAAAAACCTACTTTAGGGACTAGTAACAAAAACTACTATTTTATGTACCGATACCTATATCCTTATTATACAGTTATGTACGGATGTAATATGGCTTGGCCTATAAAGTAACTTAAATTTACTTACGTTATTATTTACAGCATACAATATCGTGACCTCATTATTTTACTAGGCTACTTGGGCATCACTTCAGATTATAAATGAATTAGTGTCATGGCAGCCAAGACATGTTTTTTGAACGGAAGGATTACCATCTTCTTATCAATCTCTTCGACATTCCATGTTTTCAATTCTTTGCTTTTTTTACTTATTAGGGTAATAGCAATTTTTGAGGATTTGAAAGGTTTTTTGAACAAATCCCTGACTTGCTCATATTCATAACCAATTGCCACAATTTTATTTTCTTGCGGTGAAAAGGCAAAATTGAGAATTTTTACAATGGTTTGTGATTTTAACATGCAAAATCTATCTTTTTCTTTGGAAGATATAACAAATTTCTCAAATTGAAATGCACTACAATTGTCAAGTGCCCCAAATGTTGCAACATCGTCTGCTATATGAAGCAAGCCGTGAACATTGTGTGATATCAGGTGGTTTCCATAATTTTTTTGGAAATTCACAACAAAAACCTCCAGCAGAGACCTTGCAAATTCACAATATTCTAAGCATTTGCTGGGGTTCAGGAGAATATTCATCGCCATTGAAAAGGTCGTAAAGTTTTCTGAAACATCAGGCTTGAAATCAAGCTTGTGTTTAGCCAAAATGACAGGGCCGGTGTAAAGTAAAAATTGTCTTAGCTCAGTGGCCTTCCATCTGGGAAGCTCATCCAAACTACGGGGTTTCCTGGCGAATTCCGCTGGTACAAATTTCTTAAAAGATATAATGGTCTTGTTAACTTTTTTTATTTGATTTGCTGACAATCTGTAAGTCAACTTTTCTTTGACCCACAAGGTCAAAATCTTTTTTACCACCCCTAGACATACAAGGTGCATATAGTCTAGAGGCAAGTCTCTGACTACATCTAACTAATCTAATCTCTGATCAAAATGGTTTCACCGACATGGTAATCCTCGTTTGATTGGAGCACAAACTTCTGATGGTGTCTTTTAGGCCCACTCTCTGTTGAGAAGCAAACTCGATTTTTAATATGTCTTCCCTCGTCTTCACATCGTGAGCAAGAAAAATATCCTGTGTGACTCTTTGTTTGGAGGATGAAAGATTTAGCAGGAGCATCACACACAAATCCAACGTGGGACAGATCGATAACTCTTCTGTCATTTAAATTGATCCCCTCTTCATGGTACATTTTTAATTCATCTACCAAATCTTTAAGGTATTCATTGCTATCCTTTGACTTATGGTGTCCATGATAAATAGCTATCACAAACACTGGAGAGTTAGGCAAGGATCGAATTTTACCTAGAATGGGCCATAGTTGACTACCAGAACTTTTAGCAATTGGTAAACCATCAACCAACAAATCAATTTTTTCGGGCAATACCGCTTCTTTACCAAGAATATTTTTTAGTCCTTCTGCTCCCAGGTAAAAAAAAAATCGCCCCCACTAATTTGTTTTATTGGAATGCTCCTAGGAGTCTTTAAGATTGTATGGGCATCAACTGGGAGTTCTTTAAAATCTTGGTGTTTTTTTTTTTTTAATAATGAGCAAGGAGGACAAATTAGAATGGGTCACGTTTCCTGAGATTGCCCACTCCGCCAAATCTTTCTAAAATGAATCTAAAGTCCAAATTGGATTGCCATGATGTTCGTTAATATTATAATTTAATGGAACATAGGGCCTTTCTTCTTCTATTAACGGTGAGCCTATTGTTACTAAGGAATCTTCTGATGAAATACTTAGTTGAGTGGGAGCATCTGTTTCAGAATTGTAAGTCAATGTGGTGTTAGGCCTATTAGTAGGATGAATAGATTCTTGACTACTATTTTCACTAAGGATTGCTTCTGTCGAATCATCTAAATTCAACAATGACAGTTGTTCATCTCTATCTCTTTGAACCCTTCTATAAAACTGGCGAGACAGTCTTGGATTTTTTCTGGCACTCATATTAAGTGATATGTTCTAGGCCATTGCCTTAACAACGTTTTGATTACGGTACGAAAAACCTAGAACATAGTCTATTATTAGAATTAATTCATGATGTAGTCCATGAACTGAATTATTAGACAAGGTACATACCTTTACGTCAACAGTTTAAACGTGGTGGTCAAATTCACTACATGTTTTGCCTATTTATTTGAGCGTGAAGTGAACTAGGGTATTAACAAGAATGCTTCATCCATAATCTAGAGCTGTCAAAAAGCAGTCAAGAACAAGTACACAAAGACATGTCGCACAAACAAACATTTTAAATAGGCCTACTACGAAGTAACCGATCACGATACGGAGGCTGAGTAGACTTAAAGTAGGTTATAACTAAGTAGGCCTACTTTAAATGTTAAATGTTTGCTCGTGCATTATGCCTTTAAGTGTAGCCTATTTGTTAGACTGTTTTTTGACGACTGAATAATGGATGAAGCATTCTTGTTAGGAGTTCACCCAACGTTAAGTAGCCCTACCTGAATAAAAAGGCAAAACATACGTACATAGTGAATTTCACTAGGCCTACCACATTGGAACTGTTGACATAAAGGTATGTACCTGATACCTACTTATATAATTATTATCAGTACAGTTTTAAGAACCCCCAAAAAGAAAACCTATCGATATGATAGGTTTTCCCCCCAAAAGGGGGGATTTGGGGGGCAACTCAAATATTTTAAATGTAAACCCCCTTCAAGTAACACCTCATTTTGAAGGGTTTGCAAAAACTTAAAGAATGGTGAAAACTAGAGGTCGTTATCTCTTCTCTATCCAAAATGGTAGCCCGTCAAATGTTGTGGAAAATCAATGGTAAAATTGGTTCGTAATGGTAATATTGGCTACCATTTTTGATAGAGAAAAGATAGCGAACTCTGGTTTTCACCATTCATTAAGTTTTTGTAAACCCTTCAAAATGAGGTGTTACTTGAAGGGGGTTTACATTTAAAATATTTGAGTTGCCCCCCAAATCCCCCCTTTTCCCAAAACACACTCAAAAATTTCAAAATCATAAAATGAAACTTTCTGCTAATATCGCACGACCACCAAAATGATATCTCTGTATATTTACTTGATAAAATAAATAATGAATTTAATTTTTAAAAATCCTAACTTGATGGGAATATTCTGTTCTAAAGGTATTCGAGTCGAGGGTAATCTTTTGAACGACAGGTGACAATAAGCATACATGAATTAAGCAGTTTAAAACATTATATACTAGGCTATTTGATGATAAATCTCAACAATCATATACTCTGTTTTTTTCCTTTCATTTTATTAGAGCAGTATTTTATGTTTCAGCATTCATGATACTTTTTATCTCAAAGATTTATTATTTAACTGTTTACTGTATAAGGAAATTCTTGGTTTAACTCTAAAAACTGTATGTTAGAATATATCTGTATGTTTGTATGTGTGTATGTATGTATTTACAGTATAGCCTAGTATGATGTGTAGTTATGTGTATTAGTATGTGTAGGCAATAGATTAGAATCCTTGGTGCAGTTCAAAAAATTGGAATGAATGTAAATTAGTTTAAATTTTATTTTAGCTTTTAAGTGAGTGCTTTTATGTTTATTATTTTTTATATCAGTGCAGTGTTGATTTTATTTAGATAGTGGAAGTGGACTTTGCCAACCAGACAGACGGTCAAATGACTATTGACTTTTGTGCATAAAAATAATACAATCTGTAAATTTGTAAACGATTGAGAAAAATAAAGCACTGTTATCTATCTATCTATCTATCTATATTTACTTGGAAAAATATTGGAGGGGGGTCTTGACTTTTTATTCACCGTGTATGTAATCATGGTATTATGTATATATATATATATATATATACAGGTATTATGTATATAATATATGATACATATATTATGATACTTTTAAAATCGTGATATAATTACTGTATGACATCTTAATTATAATTCTAACATTTAAATTCTAAATACAAGTTCCTTAAATCCATCCATAAAATATGGGTCATTTTTAGCAATTTAAGTTGAATTTTAAATTTTAAATTGCACCAACTTATTTAATTTAACTTATGATTTTCTTCCTACTTTATAAAATACAATCAAAGTTTCATAAATATTCTTTTTGGAAAATTTTAAAAGTAAACTTTCTAACAAAACAAAATGGTGGTTGTATGATTTTTAACAAAGCTGTTTTGAGAAGGATTTTGTACTTGATTCTCCTGTTCATTTTGACTTGTAAAACTATTTTTTACATATTTTGGCTGTTTACTTTTGCTACAGCTACAACATTTGCTACAACTTTATAGTAAAATATGAAATGATTTTATATTCCTAGAATTTTAATTCAAATTCTCAATTAAGAATAAGGAACATATATAATCAAATAATTCAGTTTTTTTTTCTTAACTTTTCACTTATGACTTATTTAAAAAAAAAAAAAAATTACAACTTTCACGTGATTTTCACGTGAAATTTTTTTACCATTTTCACTATTATATCCACTCGTAATTTTTACGTGATTTTCACGTTCACGTGTTCACCATTTTTTCACGTGATAATCACGTGATTTTCACCAAGTGTGCTGACTGGGATGTTCTTTGCAAAGTTGGACAAGTTTTTTTTATTCTAAAAGAATACATCCTCCTTCCGAACTTAGCTTCGTCGATCTCCACTATATGTCCAACACCACCAATGCGGATGTCTTGGTTCGCGACGTGATCGACAAAATCCTCCCTACAAAAAGAGTACCAGTCTACTACCGTGTTTGAAGCTAAACCAAAGTTCTGTTGAATAAATTCTTGCCGCGGTGGGGGTACGCAAAGCACGGTCGCTACAAAGTAAAATATGTCCGTAAAAGAAAGTCTTGCATTTTCAAAAACCGTGCCTTTTTCCCACTGGTGGTGAATCGAAACTTAACCTTTTTGGCTCTTGCTCGTGGCTCATACATTTTCCCGCACCTAAATACAAAATCCCCAAACTCGTCAAATACAAGTTCGTTGTTACACAAACTGTTCCCACAACGTCTTGTATGTCTATATACACCATGGTCTACAAAAAAAAAACTGTAAAATTGTACCTTCATCTTTTCTTATTGCTTCCACAAATGAAACCACTTACTTGTCACAATCACCCGCTGCCATTAATAATTTTGTACAAGTAAAAAAATAGAAACTAGGTTTCAAAAAAGTATATGAAATCAAGTATCACGTTCACAAGTTAATCAAATAAGATCGTTTACTTCAGCTGTTTTTAATATTGCTAGGTAAATTTTTTTTACATATCACACTTATTCCAAATTGTTACAAACATATAAAACCTTTAAACATCTGCAGGATGGAAAGTGTTCGCATTCTGTTAGGTAATCAAAAGATAAATTAAAACAAACAATGTGTTAAAATATTCGCCAACAGCTTAATTACATGTTATTGCAGAGTACGCGTCACTGGACATTTTACTAGCACCACATTCTTAATAATATAGTTAGGGACGTACATTCTTGATTAAGTATTTCAATTGCAACGGATACAACGAAATCACATAAAAAGCGTTCTATTTCCAAAATAAGTTTAACAATATGAAATTAGTTATTTCTTGACACTTAATGAAATCGCAATAGCAACCATTAATTTGAAGACGTTTGCTTGAAACAATAAACAGTGAGACGCAGCAGCTATCCTCATTAATCAACTTGGAGATGGCGCTGTCATCCTGTCTAGCGTTGTAATTATACTTGACCCTTCCTCATTATTTCAATCTTAAATCACAAATGTTCGAGTCAGATTGTTAGGGGACGACTATTCTTTGCATTCAGAATTGTTTCCTTTAATTTATTATCGTGTCAAATTGGTTTGAAAATGTAATATAACGTTTGAATTTATAAACATGATGGATAAAGTATATCTTTTACTTTTTCCCTAGTTGGATATTAAGATAGGTACGTAAGCTGTTTTAGCATATTTTATTAAACCGACCACTGTCTTTCCAGATTTAGATAAGGATTTCTACGCCATTCTCTGAAGTCAAACATCACCAAACAAGGATTTTCGAACAAAACACAGTGGTTGTGTGAAAAGAATGATTATTCATATAAAATCATAAACAAATTTATCATAAGTTAATTTAGCATACCAGTCTGTTTCACTTAAAAAAAAAAAAAAAAAAAAAAAAAAAAAAAACTATTTACCAAACGTTAAATAAAATATGTTAAAATAGATTTCGTCAACTTTTCACAATTTTGTAAGGGATAGTTACCCAAATATTTTTTTGATCCTTTCTACAAGAAGTGTTATCAAGAGTAATTATTTAAACCTGTACGTTGTTTCTGTTGTTGATCTACTCTTAGAAATGGACGATCACTCTGCAGCTAGAGTTAATACTTCGAAAATGTTCTTAAACTGTGGAGCTGACACCATGGGGCCTCTTTTTGTTAATCCAAACAATTTGCGCAGAACTAGCCCTGTAAAAATGTACTTGTGTATCTTAATATTCCCGGCTGTCAAATCTGTCCATCTTGAGGTATTTAGTAGCTTGACTTCAGAAGCCGTTTTTGCAGCTTAACTCGTTTTGTATCACAAAGAGGGACTGCTAGAAAATAATTTCTTGAAGAGTCTGAGTGTAGATTTTCTTTGTATTTATATTGAACTGAAGACGTCGAAACATTTCCATGGCTGATCGTGTGTGTGTCGATTGATTATTAGTTGCAGTACAATTGTTACTACTGAGGACCCCAGTCGTGGTCTGGTAGTTTTCATTGCGTGAGACGGATGGTGTGTTTATACGTTCGCAATAATAATTGCACCAAATTAAAAGGTTAAAATAATACGAAAGTGTCTTAAATGTAGAATAATGAAAATATTAAATGACTTTTGAACTAGTGTTAAGTTTTAAAGTCAACAAAATTAAAACAAAAGAAAGGTAGTTTTTCATGTATCGATAACGTAAAGAATTGTCAACAAAAATTAATGAAATATTTATACAATTATTTACCAATATGTCAATCAATTCTATATGCCAGCCTTATTTTATAGGACTATGTTCGATATGGTTCTTCGCCGAACTGTATTTACTTGTATTCCCTTTCAATATTTAAGTACATTTGAAACATTTTCAATTTTAATACATTCGTTATTATACTCAAGTCGAGTTGTTCAGAACTTTATCCTTATTGTCACTCAACGTTAATATTATTTTCGTAAAAGCGGTACTTAAATTTAAATGACTGGTCGATTAGTTGTAACCAATATTTGATCTGTAAAACACAACAAACCACCTCACTGATGAGTTTTCGTATAAAACCCTCGGTATAATAATCATGAGCTGATGTGTAACATCCACGCAAAGAAGTAATTACCCAACGCTGCGCTAAATATTGTATACAGCCTTAGAAGGTCAACAGCGTAAATAACTAGTAATGATAACATGTAGTGTATTTTTCATCGAAGACTTAAATAGCCAAAACACTTCTATCGAAAATATTTGTCACTGTTCATTAAGTTTATTGATGCTTTACTCGTCGTAAAAATGAGGTGATAAAACCTTAAGATTAACTACAGTGTTGTATAATGACTACAGAAAAATGTGGAGCCCGAATCACGAAAGTTATTTTATTTTTATTTGAAATTTTACTGGTTCTAAATTTAAAAGATTATTTACACTGATTATAAATTAAAAAAACACAGGTAAATATAGTTTACTCTAATCCTACCGACGAGAAAATCGGGTTCAACATAGATTTTATGACAAAACTATCCAAAAACATAAGATCCAAGTATCGACGGCAACATTTATCCAAACAAATTATCACTACGCAACCAGAACACATTCTAAATTCACTAAAACTTACAGAAATTATACATATTATGAACAAGTTCCCTCAAGAATTACCAAGCAAAATTTTGAAAATTTGTCCCAATTGCGCAATGGAACACTTAGGACCTCATCAACGCGGTAAGAAACTATGAATGGCTTATTAGATATAAAGGTTTACATTATTGAAAATATCGGGTTTTTAAAGATGTTGGTTCTTAATTTTTTTTTACCGCTCGGTTTTACAAAAACAAGTATAACAATATTCTAGCAGACATAGAAATACTATGACTATGTACTATGAAAGCAGACTACTGTGTAAATTTAAATCAATAAACAATGAAACCCGGGCTGTGAAACAAATATTGAGAATTATAACCTCAACTTTTCTTCATACCACTAAGTCGAGGAAAAATCGCCGGGAGTGTTTCAATATTATATAGAAACAACCTGATTATGACACATTTTTGTTTGTGTATTCATTAAAATTCTATTTTTTTCGATCATAAAAAAAACTCAACGAACCTTACACTAAGTTCATTAGGAATATTGATATTTTTTTTATATAGTTTCGTCGGATTGTCAACAGTCTGATAACTTCCGTCAGATGGTGTTTTTCACATCGTCTACCCGACCTCTATCAGTCATCTTTGTGGTCTCATGTCACCCGGTCGTTGTGTTACAAACTAAGTTTGTTGATTACAATTCCACAAATCATATTAAAATGTTTTTCATCTATAAGTTTTGTACTTGAGTACTACCCTATACCATAGACTATGTTTTATCTGTGCCTATACGATGTTGTAGGCTACGGAAGAAGCAAAGTGACGGTCAAGGACCGCTGCGCAGGCTGTGTGGAGACTCTCAAGTCGTTGTGTCGTCACTCCGAAGACATCACACTCTTCCAGATCCTCGGAGTTGTCTATCGTATCGTCATCACTGCACTGAGCTCACTAGTGGGCCTGACCATAGCCCTGCTGCCCTTGGCTGAGTTTCTGATGCTTTTGGTCCTGTATGTGGTTGAGTCCATAGCATGGACTTTGCAAGAACCTAGTGTTTCAGTCGCTGTTGCAAAAGTGAGTATTGTCTTTATTCCAAACGATTCATGTCGATAACAAAGTTGGTAAATATTTTTTCAATTATATTCATGAATTAATTGTACCAGAATTTACCCAAGCATTCACAAACTTATCACTGACACTTATTCTTACAATTAACGGTGCGCTCTACCTATCCGCCGCGCGCTAATGCAAAGGTTTAGGATCTCCGTCATTGTCGGCTTCGTTCTTAACCAATTGAGAATATGTTAATGTTAATTTTTTTTTAATTTTTTTTGTAGGTATGTATTGTTTTAATTTTTTGGTAATAGTAGAATTTTAAGTGGGAAATGACTGATAAATACATAAGCTTTAAATATATAAGCTTTTTATAGCATTTCATACATATGGATGGATTTTTAGAAGAAAATTTAAATGATGGAGTCATAAATTTAAATCTAAGGTGTAAGGAACATTCTTAAGATACAAAAAAATTAAAAGTTAACTGAGTAATTTGAGAGGACTTAAAGTCTGCAAGGGCTTCGTGCGGCGCTGTTCAATGACACAACATAGCTACTGAAGCCCGAGCTGAGATTTCTGAGCTGAGGTAGAGCGCACCCTTAAAATAATTGATGCAATTTTCATATATAATTTGATTTCAATTATATACATAAAGCTGTATTTTTGCAGGGTGTGGCAACGCTGGTCGCTGTGCTCATATTAGGCTGCATAGCAGGGTGTCTGGTCCATTATTTGATGCTGCCAACTCTACATTTGCTCTTCACGGTTTTCTCGTAGACTGCTACATGTAAACATTAAACATTAAATTACCGGCCAAAGTATACTTTGAATATTATTTTCTCCTGTAGGGTCCAAAACCATTGTAGTCTTAGGGGTAAATTGAAAAGTAAATCTAGAAAAGGATTGGTGGTAAATTTTAAGTTTAGATAGCGCAGTTAATCTTTCAAATAAAAGTATAAACTAAAGGTTTCTAATGCACAATACAATTCTATACTAGAGATTATTATATTTTCCCAGATTTCAGATCCAACCTAAAGTTTTGTTTTAGGTTTGTCTGTCCGTATTATTATTTTCCTACATTATAAAAGATTCCAAATACTTAAGGTGTTGTATTTATTGTGTTCCTCATTTCTATGTTTTACATAAAATAATTATTCAGTGAATGTGTCGAAAAATATTCGAAAATAATGAAATATTCGATATTATTGATTACAATCTTTGAGTCTCCAATGTATGTGTTAAGTTACTCGCCCGTTTATCAAATTTGAAATGTACTACCTCAAATAATTCTTGATTTAAAAACCGACAAGTTGGTTTGTAGCTAGCATTTTTAAGAAGTTGGCAACGTCTTGTTTAAGTATACAATCCACACAGTCGTGAGAGATTCGCGAGGACGTGGAGTAGTCATCGATCAAGCTGAATGTTTGCCTGTCTATTAGCAAGGCAGCTTACAAGTGATGCTGTTAGGTTAATGCTTGTGTTCACAGATCTTCACTGTTCTGTACCATGAAGAGCCTACATTACACGCCTTGTAGATCAACTACTACCGTTGACTAAGCACTCTACTTCAGTTGTCTGTGGGAAGGGTCAAGAAGACGTACATGGTCTAATGCACTCATAGATTTGATTTACATTTTGGTGAAGTAATCAATTCAATCAATAATAGATTACGTAATTGTAATTTTCACTTAAGCTACATACAAGCATTAGATGAACGCAGGGTTAATTAAAATTGCTTAAAAACAAAATTTATTGAAAAAAATGTACTTTCCTGTTAAAGGGAACATTCATTATTATCGATGATTTATGTTCGATATATCGATATTTTTGTTTTACTTCACGATTGGTGCTTCTGTTTTAATATCTTCATACGCATTTAAATTACAAATTAAGAACCAACCTTGTTTAGGCAAAAATAATAGCCTATATATTGGATTAGGACATGAAACTATTCTAAACTAACCTAACATAACTAACCAAACTTGCTGTATAGGCTAAGTTACCGTTTCAAAATTCCATTTGATAACAGAAAAGGCATATGGGGAATAGGCTATCAAACGGAATTTTGAAATGTTACAGCAAGTTTGGTTGGTTAGGTTAGTTTAGAACAGTTTCATTTCAATATAATATTTTTTAAATTGTTTGTCGATACTGAACAATATTTATTTACTGAATCCTATATCGTACTTGTCAGCTGATATGTTTCAATTTGTTACTATCAATATATCGGATGGAAAACAAAAATATCGATATATCGAAAATAAATCATCGATAATAATGAATGTTCCCTTTAACAGGAAAGTACCGAAAAAAATTAAATCGATTTTATACATGTTTTTATCCTAAGCCGTTCGAAATTTTCCATTTTTAGCAACAAAAAAACACTTAAAAGCCTGGTTTTGCTACCAATCGCAAACATAATGATTGCATAATTCGTTTATAGCCCGATGTGGATAAGGGTTTACAATTGATTCTGTTAGGATCCAACCAGCAACCTTCAGGTATGAAGGCGAGAGCTGTACAGTATATCCACTTTGGCGACACATAGGATTTTGGTTCATTCAGTAAATCTTATTACTGAAATATGGCTTATCGCAAAAATTGTAAGTGTTTTAACATAAGGGAGCACTTCGTAGGCTTATTAACTAAATCAATCAGTTATTAGGAATAATCTTAATATATCAGTATATTTTTAATAAATACTTTTTACTTTATAATAACTTAATATTCAAAATTTTTGTTTTTAAAAACTTATTATTGTGACTGAAAATATATTTTTGCTCAACAGCCTCTTCCTCGATTGTCTAGTATTGGGTTCTGTATCCTCTGTGAGATCAAACTCCACAATTAATTGCGATGTTCCAGTTTTCCTCTGTGATGTCTAGATATGTATTATATCAAAGGAATGTTGTTATTGTTGTGTAATTGTATCATCTCGCCACATGCCCGGTAGCCTGCAACGCTAACGCCACCGCTGTAACGCTATAACGCTCTAACACACAACCACCGACGCGGCGGTGTGTAAACGTTCCGCAATTATCGCGTTATTAAATCTGCGAGCTGCTTTTGAGTGTGAACCGTTTTGGCGGGCTTAGAAATTAGTTTGATTTGCGAATTAAAAGAACCGAGAGTTTGAGCATTTAATTACGAGTCGTAATTACGCTGTGACCTTTGAAATCTGTAGTTAAACTTTGTGATTTTAATATAACCTCCACAACTAGTGTTGATGTATGTAGTAGCTAAGTCAATCAAGTGTTTCATAATTTAAAGGAAACTTATTTCCGTATTTACACACAAAACACTGCACTGCTACACTGCTACTTTTTTGTTAGATTTTTTATTCAGTCGTGAGTCGTTTCTCATTCAACAGGTATAGATGTATGAGCTATTCCGTTTTTTTGTTTTTTTTTTCATGTTATAATTGTCTCAAAGATTTGATTATAAACTACTTTCAACTTTGAAAATTTTTTTTTATCCTGACCAAATGTAGTCGGCTGCTTTGTTTACACTTAAATAATATTGTTGTTTAAATATAATGAAGTACATGGATGTTAATAAATCATTACCTAGCCTTCCTTTCGGCGTAAAGGTTGTCATGAGGATTATTTCTTTTGAAATTATTCAAATTTAATTTTTTATACTTAAATTTAAATTTACTTTTTATTGGTTAAACTGTACAGTTTAGTACTCGGTAGTGTTATGCATTAGAAATCAAATTTTGTGTAGCTTCTAAATCTAAAAGAATCTCGATTGAAACTTTTATTTACCTACACTGATATTAATATTCATTTAACCTGCCTATAATATTTGGGTAATTTTATTTCGTTTGAGGTATGTGATAGCAATTATGTGGAATAAACTTGCCAATGCAGTTTTAGCTAAAATGTAACGATGCAATTGTGTTCAATGCAAACAATAGAGAAGCTGACGCAATGAATAAAACATTTACCCTTGAAATACGTTTTCTTTACTATTGGAGTTGAATAAAACAACTAAAGCCTACAAGACATGTTGCGCTGTATTTTGAAATACACGATTTCGACCAATAATAATATGATATTCTTACTATGTGTTTTAAAGTATTTTTTTAAGTAATTTTTAAAGTAATTTTTTTTTTGGGGGGGGGGACCTTCTATACGGTAAATCGAGGATAGCAATTTGGTATTGCTAAGGTAACTTGGAAGTTTTTAAAATCGGAAACGTCTGTCCAGAGCCTAATTTGCTATTTACTCTAAATGACTTAAAATAATGAGATAAGCCGACAACACGAGGACAAGAAAATTGAACTTACTAAGGACTTAGGCAACTTTGTAGAAAGTCTTTAAAATTAGAAGCTTACTACAGTACTATGTTTGTCTACTATCATGTTCCAACCCTACTATGTTTGTGTTAATGTTTAAAATTATTTACTCTCAAAAAATGTACCTAACTTAAAAAGTTTAAACAGGTATTATAAAGTGTTTAAATTAAAACTAAACCTTAGAATTGATTAAACCTTAGAAACACTCTCTTTTTTTAAAAAACAACTTCTACATTCTACCACTTTTTCCAACAAAAAAAAACATCTATATTATGACGGACTCCTGCTCTTCAATACTTTGCCAAATCATCTAAAAATTGAGTCACACCCTGTCATAAAAAAAATCTCCGGAAATTACTAATATCTAAATTCTACTACCGTGTCCGTGAGTTTATTGCTGACGGGCAGTCATGGGCATAAGAGGTGCATTTTCAAACAAAATGTAAAAATAAACCAAATGTAAATAGCTTATGGCATGTAGGATAAGGAACTTTGTCTATATTTTATGTATTACTGTAATTGACGTAACCAATGCATGTAACTTATGTAAATCTGGTTCAATAAATGACTTATGACTTAATTAATTGCAATGTCGATACGTTGCAAATTGTCAAGGCAATGAAGTATTATTGTTATTTGTATTATTATTATTGCACTTGAGCTACTTATTTCTTAAAAGAAGCTAAGTAACATTATTTTTTGTATCTATAATGTACAATTTCTGTTAAGATGGAAATCAATTTGAGCTTCCATTGATATCCATCTTGTAAATTAAGGTTATGATACCAATATTACTGATGGTATATTGAAATTTGAAAGCATTCGTTAGGATGAGTGTTTGAGCAAGCGGCCAGCCACCCCCTTCCTCGACTACCGCCCGCCACTATACATATCCATCCCTGTACCAGAGAAGCGGAGTCGAGTGCTGTGAACACATACATTAGCCTAATACGTCCTCTCTACATTCGTGTATTACCTTGTTGATAGAACGGCAAACAGACTGACTGATTGATGGGATCTATCGCATTGGTCGATTAACACGAGTCAATGAGCATTGATCATGACAGCACGTTACTCCCACCACCCTCACTAATATCACTGAGTATTGACATTACACTACTCTACTACTCACGCTAGAATCGCTGTACATAAACAGCACGCTACGACGCTACTGTACTACTTAAACTAGAACCACTTTACATTAACAGCACCCTACTCTGCTTCTTAAACTAGAATCACTGCAAATTACCAGAACGGTACTCTTCTACTCACACTAGAATTACTGTACATTAACAGAACGCTATTCTACTACCCACACTATTACTGTACATTATCATTACACTACTCTACTACTTACACTAGAATCTGTACATTAATAGCACACTACTCTACTACTCACACTATTACGGAACATTTACAGTACACTACTCTTCGTCACTTTGCTACTCACACCAGAATCATTGGACAATCAATGAGCATTGAAAGCTTATTACTTAGCAATTATTCAGTGAAATTGTATATTGAAGAAAATAAACGCAATTAATTAGGCCAAGTCTTGCTTGTCTCATGCAACTAATAACATAATTTATACATGAGAAGAGTTGAAAGAAAGCATATTTGTTACTACATATATTTGTTTGGTTTGAATTAACCTACAACGCTTACAGTTTAGGTCTTCGAAAGGCAAATATTTTTCCAGAAACGTCTATATTTCTACTAAGATTAATAATGTCTGTATTTTTTCTTTCAATAGTTCATATAAAACTTTTAGCTGTAGTCATCAAGGATTGGAAACCGGATATATCTAAGTTTCGTCTGAGTCAGGTGGTTATTCCAGTCAACATGTGAATGAGAAGCTTCTGTTCAGAGCTTCAGCGAATTATCTGGGGGTTTTGCTCCATGGATATAATGCTAAATGGGCACAGGAACCTCTGATAGATTTGAATAGGATTTCGGAATCTAAAATTAGGGTTTCAGGGTGATTGTCTGTCTACCTTCTCAGCCTGTCGGATTTCTTGTGTCTCTATGTAATGCCAATGTCACTGACACGTATCGGAAGACTGAAAGGTGTGTTACAAAACAATTCTTACACAATCAAAAGTTTTATTTCCAACAATACAATATTTTTCTTTGTCTCACTGCCCAGCAGGATAGTTTGTGGGTCTGACAGCTGTTTCTTCGTGTGCAACAACAATTTATTGATTTGCCAAGTTATCTAATCAAACTTCTCTATATTATCAACTCTTCACTAAATATCAACGGCAGATGAACTTATTTTGAGGATAGCAATGATATATTTTATGACATGGATGACCTTTCATGACCTTAACCTTTCTACATATTAAAATACTGGTAGTACATGCTATTTCCTTGTCTGGGGTATAAATGCAATTTTTAAATGAAATCAAATGAAAATGCCTTTATTCTCGAGCGCTTCTCAGTACAATTGTGGTTTACAGATATTTACTCATTAGATAAGTAATGTCTGGGAGCTTATGGGGTTCAAATACATTCTCACATAACGTCATCTGCAGGTGATTAGACATAAGTTACGCATACAATTCCCTAGACACAAGTATATTTGGTATGAGAAATGGCTTCCGCTATACTAGGAGAAAAATTGTTGTTTCAAAAACAAAATGCAATAGGACCTCTTAGTTTGAAAGCTAAAAGTCTGGGATGGAATAATAAACCTTATTCAAAAGTATTTCCTCAATTTTAACTTTAAAAATACTTACTACCAATTGTTTAAATTTATTCGGTAAATGTTTGTACAGCTATAGGCCTATATGAAAAGGACTTTTTTTAAATTTTGTTCTCCTATGTATTGGATTACTGAAGAGGTTGTTGTTTCTAATCGTGTCCTTTTTTTTATTTAAAAAACGCTCAAAATGTTCTACTTTTCATGAACATAATTTTGGTTTTCATAAATAAGTGGACTGGGGAAAGTTAATATGGACTGATTTTTAAATGGTTTTTACAGGAAGCTTTAAGCTTAGTGTTTGCCATAGGCCTACTTCTAATAAATCTTTTTGAATTGAAAATAAATTGTTTCTATTTGTTGAATTTTTTATAAGGTACCGTACCTCGAAATGGATTTTACATGGGAAATATATACTATTTTAGTTACATTAATTGATGCACACTGCGGAAGAACTAAAAAAGAAAAATGATGTATCTTAATTTTGTTTACAAATAATTATTATGTTCCTTCCATTTTATTTTTTATCAATAAATCCTCCGAGAATTTTTGTTGTGAAATATTATCTGCCATATTGGAGATTTTAAAAACATGAAGTTAGTTTTATCACTGTTTAGTGCCAGATCATTTATTAGCTGTAAACCGTTCATGGAGATCTTCCAAGGTTTTTTTACTGAAATTTGTACATTTGACACTAAGTTTTCTTTTACAAAAACAGTGGTATCACCTGCTGTACAGAAAAGTATTAGTTCTGAATGCATTTTTTGAGTAGGTCGTTGATGTAGCCTAAATGGTGAACAATAAAGGCCCCAAAGTTGAGCCTTGAAGAATCCCGTATTTAATAATTATCCAGTCCGAATAGTACGTTATCCTTTTTTAATAATAAAATTTTTTTGTTTGTGGTATACCACATGTGATCTAAACCATTGAAAATCCTTCAATTACCTTACCTATGATTCCAATGTTACTTAGTTTCTGAATTTGAAGTTCATGATTTACACAGTCGGTCAAATGCCTTAGACAAATTACAGAACATACCAGCTGCATTATCACAGAATGTAAAGGTGGGCAAAGTAGTCGAGGTAGTTGTTCGCAGACATGATTTGGTTTCAGGAACCGTAGGTTTTCATGTCCTCAACCAGATTCATTTATCCCTTCTTGCGCCCTGGGGAATAAATAGTAGGGCTTGCACATTGAGTGGTCACAA
The DNA here is from genome assembly GCF_028750875.1 of Macrosteles quadrilineatus. Taxonomy (NCBI): domain Eukaryota; kingdom Metazoa; phylum Arthropoda; class Insecta; order Hemiptera; family Cicadellidae; genus Macrosteles; species Macrosteles quadrilineatus. The sequence continues at coordinate 79,781,148 of NW_026542595.1, forward strand.
AAACATGGTGCGGGCCGATTTCATGTCCTCCTGAAGTTGTCGTATATCTTCGTATTCCGGTGTGATAATATTGGATTTGGCGGACTTGATCGGAAAAGTGACAATGTACCTGAAACATAAAATTGGCTATATTTCACAATGCAAACATGCACGGATGATAACGTCACTTATACATGCTAACCTTTTTTAGACGAGAATCGCTAAAACACTGAATTTGCTATTTTTTGTTGTGATATTTAAGTTACTACTAAAATATACCTTAGCTGGAGAAGGTATGACTTCACTTTGTTCTTAAGTTCACCAGGAACTGGTCCAAATTCATTCCGCTATTGTTAATTAGCTTCTCTTAGTTTTCTCACACAATTTCTAAGGAGATGGTTGGTACATTCTATTTTTGAGATTGTTGTCCCTGGTCCATATGTCTGTGCCCCAATCAGCTTACTCATGACACTACTGTCACCACCCACTGTAAAATAGCCATAGCATTACAATTTGAAATTATAAAAAAGATTTAAGCTCAGAAAATATTTTGGCTAAGGTTAATTGATTGTTAATATTAAGTATATCATGGCCATTTTAACTTACCTCGAAAACGATACAACCTCCAATACTTCCAAAGTTACGTTCCTAATGTTATTGCATTTACTGTGATTTTAACCAACAGATAGCATATTTAATGCCACCGCTTACCCATTATAAGGCTTTTTGACAAGCTAATAGGAATGGGAGAAAGTACTAAAAAAGAAAGTTTTAATATGTTGTACAGTTAAAAGCAAATAAAAAATAAACAATAATAATTATACTGACCGATTACATTTATATACTTCAGGTTGTACATGTCCATGCTCTTTTGAAATCCTTCGACTATTAAATCACTTTCCATTGCTATTGAAGTTTTCGAAAAACTTTTTAGCACACATGTGCTGGAGCATCGATGTTTTTTTTCCGCGAGCTCTTGCACAAATTTAGCAATTGGAATTCCTAACCCTGACGTAAGGCTCTTTTTTTTTTGTTTTTAGCCCAATAATGCAACCCAAAAAACAGATAAAAATTATACGCTATGTGATATATGAAAATAGAAAAAAATAGAAAGTTTGTGTCAGATTGCTGATACTGTTTATTTTAAATAATGTGTGTCTTCATGAGAACTGTGAAAAACAACATTATCAGATTTTGTTTTAATGATACTATTTCCTTGAAAATATATCAATAAAATTTTTCTCATAATCTTAACAGAAAGTATTTATTGTGTAGTAAAACATCACGGTTATCAACTTTATGAACTCTCTTATGACAATTCGCTATCCCTTCTTAGGTATTTAGGATAACCAGTCTCATCACTGTGGTAAAGTGATTATTTAGTTTGAAGTATAACAGAAGATATTTTAGTTCATTCATACAATAATAGCCAAGTCTGGACTTTGAACCTTCAACCCTTATCCCCACTCTGGAGACGAAATGACGGACAGTCGACTAGAGAACGCAGGTATGATAACATATCATTTCCGCCTGTCGTAGTTAGTACGTATTGCATATAGTCGGTAGTAGTAATTATTCAATAGTGCGTGTCGGCCTTAAGCATAGTCTTATTAAGTACGGGTGTAATAATCACAAAGCTCCTTTAGGTACCCTTTTGAACATTTTCCATCTACCATACATGGTTAATTCATGTGTCGAGCTCACATGGACCATGAATCGTTGTCATCAACACAATTTCATGAAGATTTTAAAATGTGTCCGCATTGGGCATTTCTGCACATACTAAATGGTTGATGACCTCTGGTTTGTTAAACTAGGCACCATCTTCAAGTGCTAAAAGCATGTTGCCGCCAAATGCAGGTTTAGTTGGACTTATAACTTTTATTATTTCAGTCCATTTATGGATGCAGGTAATTGTTATAAAAAAGTCAGGTTTTCCATATTTGCGTACTATAGCCTATTATATCTTGATGAAAGACTTGATCTTGATTAAGGGCTTGATCTTCATCTTGAATAAGGGCTTGCTCTTGATCTTGATTAAGGGCTTGATACCGTTGTACCATGTTTCTCATACTTCCCTCAAAAGAAGCTGGCAGGATACAATTTTTTCACCCGACGGTTTTCTTACTAAATTATGGTTCATTAAGAAGTCTTGGAATGCTTTCAATTGCTCTGTCCTATGTTCAGATTGGTGTACTTTACCGTATTTAAGTCTAGTTTTTTTCTCTGGTGTACTTATCCACTAAGTACTTCTGAAACAGTTTACTCGAATGTAAGTGAGAAACGCCATCTCTATTTATCCTTAACCATTCCCATCCATTTGGGCGTAGCCCAAGGGAAATACGAGAACATGAATTGGCCTATGAAACCTGTATACTTTTTCTTTATTTACCTAGAAAATTAAAACATTTAAATATATCTCACAATATTATTTGAATCTTAATTAATCAGCTACATAGGATGCTTAAAATTCCCTTCGCGTATGTTTTAGGTTTTATTATCGGCCGAAAATTCGTTCTGGTGCATGGATAGGTTGCTTATGCCAAATCTCCCAAAACTTCACTAAAACACTTTCAATTTTCTTGAGGATGTAATTAAACGTGGTTAACTCTATTCTCATATAAGAAAAAAACCCCACTTTGTCCAGTTTCAATTGAGGAAATAGATGGTGGTATTCCCCGAACCTACCTCTTCCGCGGTTAATTGCATAAACACCTACTTATTTCCACGAATTTTACGAAATTTACATTTTCAATCAAAAATAACTCTCCATCGCTTCAGGAAGATATTGTCTCAACCAGAGCTGAGACTACACTGAGCTTGAAATGCAAGCGTTTGTTGTGAACACACAACAGCATTCTCAAGCGCTTGGAACAAACGCTGAAAGTAAGTTACTTGTAACCAGCTTTCTTTGTAAGCGCACCCTAAGTAGCACAGCGACACACACATGGTTCTTTTTATATTTTACTATGATTAACAATTATTCTTTAGTTTATTACCTTATTTTTACAACCGTGCAATTCTAATTGAACAATACAAATTTTAGTTATACTACACTTGAAACCAGAGAAATTTTATTGAATAATATAGATACAGCAGACATCATGTTGACTCATCCTCGATATACGAGAACCCGTTTATACCTCGTGTGCCAAATAGAACCATCGGAGTTTCTGAGACACCGTATCAGCAGGAATTCTTAATTAAAATATCAGTTGGGAAGACTTTGTCTAATGAGAGGAGCAAAGTTTAATTATAAACCGAGAGACAATGACGTAATCTCGGGAATGAAACGTAACTAATGACGTCGACGTTTGTAAATCATCCAGAAACGTCGGTTTGCTGCTGGAGTTAAACGTTTCAGTTCAATGTGGGTCTTTGAGTTTCATTAGTTATACGGAGCTTACAATTGTGGACGCTATAACAATTGAATTACAAAGATCTATGTAGTCATTTTAAATTATGCAATCGACTCACAAATTGCAACTCTAAGAGATAACTGCAAAACACTGTATCTATTTATACACATTCAGGGAGCTACTTTGGTCAAGTGGTAGAGTGGGAGACTTCAGTCTCCAATGTCCCGGGTTCAAATCCCGCCAATGACCAATGAATTTCATATAATTGATGGTGCTGTTATCCACTAGGTCTAGTTTGAAGTAACGTGAAAAACGGTTCCAGGCCAGAGCGTCCTAGGATGTAAAGGCGGAAAAAATACAATTGGTTGATTTTACTCACAAATAAGAAATAGCAATAAACGCAAAGTTATTAAAGCTTTATAGAGGACTTTTTATCTTAAAAGTTTAATCATTTGTTAAATCTGATAAACTTCAGAATTTTGTATCTATTAATATTCATAAGTACTTTCCAATTATGGATTTTTTCCCAAAACTGGTGAAGTGTTACTGTTATTAAATTGGACTTTCCGAACGTGTCTTGTGTTTAAAACAAGACACACAACGTGTCTGAATGTGAACGCTCCTCCCGTTATCAAGTGAAAACTACTATTCAGTTTAACACAAGGAACGTTAGAAAAGTCCAATTTAGTAATAGAAATATTTCAGAACTAACGTAATAACAACGATATCGTTAGATTTATTACTATACAAATTCCTTTGTACCGGGTTGACATTCCTCGACGTTAAGAGCAGAGCACACTTCTGCTCACTAAAAGCTGTTTCGTGTCTGGCTCTACCTAAACACTCCACTTGGACTAATAGACTTTCTCTGGATTATTATTTTACATATTGGATTGTGGAAGATAATTTTATTATTTAAATTAAGTATCCGGCCCCACAAGGTGGTGGCGTAAACATAGCAAGGAAAGGTGACTAGGAGACTTGTAAGTTTAAATTCAATGTATTGTGCACGTTGCGCCTATAAATCTTTTTTAGTTAAATACATCCAAAATCTATTTATGGTTTGACAAATGTAGGAAATCTTAAATTCAAATTGTAAGATTTTACTTGGACGTAAGTGCCCTTTCTTAAGTTTTGATAGGATTATTCAAAAGTACAGAAATACTGTAATTAAAATTGCCTTAAATTACATATATGTTTTACATTCGTTGACTCCTTATAAAATATATATACAAAATACGCGAACATCTCATAAGTAGCTGAGCTTTCTGCAGTTTTACGTATGCAGCCATTACAGTTCCTTGTCGTTTTGCGGTAGTGAAGAAGAGAAAAATACGTGGAGGTAAGAACGTCTTTGATCATCCAAGTGAATAACTAAACGCTCCACTGCGGATATACTGTTATGTTCCCAGTATCTGACAAACTATTCAAACATTTAGTCTTAAACGTTTGAATTTCATCGCAGCAAACAGTTACGAATTTTAAGACAATCTTTTCAATATTCTATTGACATCACACGATCCTTGTTTGAAAACAAATTGTTTAAGGGGTAATTGAAAACGTTTTTCTGTCAACTGGTTTAGCTTTAAATGATTCAAATGATTGATTGATATTGGCCATTCAGTTACATGCAAACAATAGGCTACGTCAAACAAATAATAAATAAACATGCCAAACTTCTTCTTGCCCTCTTGGCTAACAAGATTAAAGGCTGAAATGAACACATGCAGGAGCTCACTCAATACAAAACATGCAAAGCAATGTATGCATACTAAAAATGAAAAAATAAAATAAAATCCACATGCTGCAAGCCATGCAAGGCAGAATTTTGTAATACCTTAGCTAGATAAGAACAAGACTACCGTAAATACTACCAAAGATTATCATTAATGTCTACTTCTAAAACAGTCAAATAACTTTCTAATAATTACTTTCTAATAATTCCAACAATCCATATTATACAATTTTAAAACTGCAAACGACCTAAGGAAAATATGATCTCTTAGAGAGAATTTTTGAGTAGTACATTAAATTGTTAAGCCCTTCAATCTGTGGGTCATATAATGGATTTTGAGAGTGTTTTAGTCTAGGTTGGCAAAAATATTGTTCGTCAATCGTCTGGTAACCACCTACTTTCCGGACTAGTGACTAATATACCATTGTGCCTGAGGACATAACTTTTCCTACAGTTACATAACAATGTACATGTTCTCTCGCTGATTTGAGAAAGCAAAGTGGCCAATTTGCTCATCAGTGAGACAATGTTATTATTGTCTCACTCTAATTACTTTGTCTCACTCCAGATTTCCAATTTGAAGGCATGAAATAGTGAGCGCGTAACATGCAGACAAGGTCGTATGCGCGCGAAATTCATTTGGCAGCACTGGCTGTAAATCAGCTGGTCAGCTGTTGTACTGTTGTATCATTAAATGGCATTTTAAAAATTCACTTCTATGTAAAAATATGTCACGTGTCTTTACCAATTTATTTGTTTTATGGTAACTGAAGGAAAAATGTAATGTGCAATTCGAGTGCAAAGTGCAATTGCCTCACTCGAGAAACCATTCCTCACGAGCCTAAGTATTTCTCTCGAGTGAGTCAATTGCTCCCTTTGCTCACTAGTTGCACAAATAACTATTCTACTCCAATAGAAAAAATTAATACATTGCATTTCTGCATGAATGGAATAATTTGTACAAATTGTTTGCCGCAAGTTTTAAATGTACCATCAAAGAACACTTTTTTCAATCTTGCAGGACCTCTTTCCCCTTTGAGGTAGCAGAAATGAGGATTATTGCGCCATCAATGACATCCTTTAGAAGGAAACTCGATATGTCTGACAAGTATAACATGTTTGCAAAACAACTTCGTGTCTAATTTCTGTTTTCTACTTTAACACTACAGCCATTGTGTAGTACAACCGTTTGAATTCTGGACATCAGCTGGATTGCGGCGATTGTTCAAAAATGTCCCTTTACCTGTAGGGAATAAGTGAGAAAATGCATGGACGATTTTGTGATCCGGATGTAAACTCATTGATCGGATTTTGGTTAGCAGATGGCCAAGTAATAGATGACCCAGATGCCCTCAAAACCAATCTGTCCTGGATCTAGTTGTTCCTATACCACCTACGATACTACAGAAGCATCTTTGCTATAGAGCACATTTGCTAAAAACGAAATACTTTATCCGAGTGTCTTATTACCTATCTAACACACTGCCTGACATTCGTTGTTTTATGCGTTGAAATGTCCAATCTTTCTCCACTTTATTGGAAAGATTAAATAAACATCTATATATATGTAATTCAGTCACCGGGAAAACTTCTCTTGCAGTAGAAATTGCTCTTGCTTCGGAATCTGAATTATTGTTTTAGGGTACAACTGTGGGAAAACTTCTTTAATAGATTTGAATAATCGAACATACGTTTCTTTCATTTTGTTGGGTATAAGAGCGAGCACAACTGGTATCACACCTGTTTTGGCTTCTGAGCTACTCAGTTCTGCAACTATGGAATAATATATTTTCATAAATTGTTTTCTGCGACTTTTAAAAGTACCATCAAAGAAAGAGTGTTTACAATCTTGTAGGGCTTCATTCCCCGTTGAGGTAGAAGAGATTTGGAAATAGTATATTTCACAACAAGAGTTATATACTTAATTTAAGTTGCTCCTTGTGTCTGAGGCAAAAAGAACTCGCATCTGTTGCAGGCGATCCAAAGCCTATGTTAAAATCTCTTTCAAAGACTCTACAAAAAAAATGCGTACTCAACTTTATTGTCAGGCTCACATTGTTCATTGTATAAGCGACAATTTTGGCAATCGACAAATCACTGCGTAGGTAAAATCTATGTACGTTCTAAGCCCTACAATAGTATTTTTACTCAGAGTTTGTGGATTTAATGTAGGCTCTTACAGTTCCCCGCTTATTAGAAAAAGCCCTAGATTTTTTATCCCCAACTCTTCTGTCCACTAGGGTAGTTCCTTTTTCCAAAAATTTCTTGCACAAGATCTGCAAATCATAATTTTGCAATAAAAATAATTGGTTTAGGATGTAGGATTGCTTTGTCATGTGTACACAAGGAGAACAATTTTTTGTTTGTATTGTAACAAAGTCAGCTTAGGCCTACATTGAAGCGAACACACACGTTTCATCATACATTTTTATTGATATCATTTAACAAAAAAACAAAAAACAATATGCACAAAACACGATTTTGCAAAATATAGGTAGGTCAAGGATTTATGATTGCTCTGTATTTTGTACAACAAAGTCAGCTTGGACTGAAGTCACAACATATTTTTGTTAAGTTTGTTTGTTTGAGTTTTTTGCTGTTTGCTGAAGCAAACTCGACATCTAGAAGCATCCGTCCACCCTTTGTTTTCTGGTCACATGGCTAACGTAGGTCCATCAGAGAAAGTAGGCCTACTGAATTCTTAAATTTAACACCTTAATGTCATAATCAATATAATAAGAATACTGAACTTTAAAGACACAGCAATATAAATAAATATAAGTCAGGCGCACCAACTGAAAATCAGCTGTCTAACTATTAACAGACATTGTAAAATATCTTATACTTACAATTTTTACAAAACTTATGACAGCTAGCCTGACCATACTACTGAACCGAATTACACGCGGTTGGTACTAAATGAAAGATATTTTCCTGTAAATGAGCAGAATCCCTTTAATAAGCTCAAAAATATGAACAAAAAATGAATTTAAAATAATAAAAAAACATGTAGTAAAGGTAGTAAAGGTAGCAATTGAACAGCTTAAATGAAATAACATGAGTATGCGTTTACAACATCCTTAAATTGTATTAGTATCAATTTAGCTCTTCCATTAAATATTATCCTAAAAAAAGACCAAGTAATCATGAAGCAAGTGAACAAAATTACATTAACATAAATTCAAAGCGTTACTCTGTTTACAATTTCCTTAAAGCAGTATTGTAACCTATTGTTTAGCACAGGCTGGGTTTTTATTTGAACCATATCTTCAACTAAATCAGCAGCCTCTGGTTCATCACTAAGATAAATTTTTTCTTAGTTTCTAAACATCTGGTCATGAACATTACTTTAATTTCATCTGATATTTTTCCTACCATATTGGCTACATACTTTTTCCTACTTCTTGTGCGAAAAACGTTGAAAATAACATAATCATTAACATTAGGGTTAGTTTTTGTTATGGTTTATCACTTTTGAATCATTATCTGATTCAGAAGAGCTCCCATATATTTCAAAATAGATTGAACCCGGATTTTTTTCTTCTCTAAGGGCGTCCTGAAACAATAGGGTCTTGTATTTCGCCAGTGACAGTAGATGTAGATAGTTCTGTAAAATGAGTTAAGGAATTATAACTATACTCGCCTTTGGCTCGCCCCCTATCTGTTAGTCGTCATTCGTATACAGCTAATCCAGCTAGCTGTTAGTCGTCATTAGTATATTAGAGTTAAGTTGTAACAAAGCGAGAAGTGAAACCGTCAATATTAAGTTATATAAGTTATTAAGCTCGACCTTAAGGAACACCTCATAAAAAAATTATTTTTAAAGTTACGGTAAGAGAGTATTATAGTTAAGTATTTTTACAACTGAGTTGTTGGTCAAGCGAAGTACAAATATAAGGAGAGTAGGGTTCGTTATAGTGAAAATCGACATTAAAGTAATAACGATTTCATGATTATATAAGAGGAGATTGATAAGTTCATAAGTTGATAATAGTAAAGTATTATATGAAGTAAATAGATTGTAGTAGATCGGAGGCCAGGAAACGTCGGAACCCTATTTGCAATTATTTAAAAATTAAACAAGTTAGTAAACTTTTGTATAAGATAAGTAGATTGATGTAGATTGATAAGTTGATAATATTAAAGTATTATATGAAGTAAATAGATTATAGTAGATACTCATGTATATATTTATTAAAATAGATGAAGTAGTGTTTGTTTCCCTGTCGGTTAGCTATAAACGTAATGGCATATCCAGTTCCGCCACAAGGAGGCCAGGAAACGTCGGAACCATATTTACAATCATTCACAAATGTACAAGTTAGTAAACTCTACTAACTACTTAAAGGAAATATACAGGGTGAGTTTTTTAAAGTGATCCAATAGCTAACTTTTTAAATACAGGACTTAGCACCTCACTTTAAATTTGAAACTTGCTCAGTTTTAAGTTTCACTCAAGAATACGATTTCAGATTTTTTCATTGTGGCCGCCATTTTCCAATATGGCTGCCAACTTTAAAATTTCTTATGGAACACCCTGTATTTTATTTTGTTTTTAGATTTTACTCTAAAAAATAAAACATTTTTGTTCTTGAGATTTATCTTTAGTCTATTTAAGGCGCATAATAATAACAAAACACATGCAAAGTTCACACACAACTAAACAGTAACAACACTTAAAACTAACATTGTTTTTAAACATGCTTTAGAATTCATGCAACTTTGTATGAAAACTTTAAGTCCTCGTAGCTCCTTAACCGTTAGAGATATTGAAAAAATCTCAAGAACAAAAATGTTTTATTTTTTAGAGTAAAATCTAAAAACAAAATAAAATACAGGGTGTTCCAAGCCATATTGGAAAATGGCGGCCACAATGAAAAAATCTGAAATCGTATTCTTGAGTGAAACTTAAAACTGAGCAAGTTTCAAATTTAAAGTGAGGTGCTAAGTCCTGTAATTAAAAAGTTAGCTATTGGATCACTTTAAAAAACTCACCCTGTATACAACAACTAAACTAATTACTAAAGAAAGAACAAATATATACAACAACACGGGGACTTTTGGTAAGGCAGACCCCCTATGTACAACTGCCGGTGTTGTCAAGTCACGGCGGGGAGTTTTGATGAAGCAGATCCCCTTGCCTACTGCTGGTGTCAAGTCCGGTTTAGAGTAGGAGATCGTCATACACGATGTTTTTCGCGTACGCGATCCCACCTCGGACACGTTCGGGATGTACCAGAACGACAATATGGTCAGGATGTCTGACCCTACTGAGCAAGACATACAGTTGCCCGTGCGTGAAGCAATCGGTCCGTAAATCAAAACCGACTGAATCTATTGTCTTACCTTGGCTCTTGTGTCCGGTCATGCAATAGGCCAACATCAGTGGGAACTGACGTCGACGAACACGTAACGGCGAACTCTCGACAAACGTGAACGTAAACGTAATCCGGGGAATTCCGATAGGTTGCGTCTGTCCGGGAAGTCTCACTGTAATCAGACGGTTGGAGATGCCGATTGCAATGACTTTAGTGCCGTTGACGAGTCCTTCAGCAATGTTGAGATTCCTCATAATGAGGCAAACAGAGCCGATCTTCAGCCGCAGAACATGGTCTGGTACGCCCTTGCCAGTAGCCGTGTTCAGGAGTTGAACGTCGACATCCAAGCCATCGTCGTTCTCTCTGTCTACTGTGTCGGCGCTTCTCAGCTCGTACAGATGACCGTCGAGGGAGTTCAAGATGTGGTCGTTGATCTCCTTGACGTTCACTATCAGAGTCGAGAGGATTGCGCGTCGCGAACGCATATCAGAGTCGAGTAGGACGTTTGCGGGAAAGACGGAATCGACCAAATCAGTCAAATACGTCACTTGTCTAATTGCTTTGTTCTTGCCAAACTAGTTAACAGTTGTTTTTACTGTTCATAAAGGTCCCCTGAAAGTTTGAGTCAGTTACCTCTGGCCATTTTGGACAGAGTAAATTATAGTCTTTGTCTTAATTGGTGAAACTTGTCACTTTTACATATCCATCAGGCCTACTAACAGTTTTTTACCGCAATTATTAAAGTTACCGATTTTGTTTTGTGTTCATTTCTGTTAATTGTCTTGTTTAATTTATTAAAGCTTTATTTTAATGTTTTAAAACTATTAAAGAGACAAAACAGGATTGGTCGTACATTTTAGGCAATTACACGCTAGGAAAACTATTTCCGTTTATGAATTTCATACCTAGGCTCTAGGTGATTAACAAGTTTAGTAAAACCAAGGTCTTCAACCACACTAAGGGGTGGATTATTAAGGCAGATTATTTCTGCTATTTTTCTAGAAACAGCCTTGGCTTTAGGGTCGTCCTGCCTGAGTTTAGCCTTTTTTTATATAAAATTACTTAGTGAAGGTTGTACTGTGGATCTAGGTTTACTTAGTGAAATAACTTGGGGAGACCTTCTTGAGACCACAGATCTTGAAGAAGGACTAGAACTTGCATTCGGGCTAAACATAGCCTGGATAGGCCGTGCTGCTGAACATGTCGCCATGTACTTTGGCACAGGTGAAAAAAAAAAACAAAAAAAAAACACAAAAAAAAACAACTCTTATCTTCTACTCTGTCACCAAGAATGGACGATTTTTTGGTAAAAGGGGCTGCTTCGAAATCAACCATTACTTTTTTTGGTCTGGGTAGTAGGCCAAGGTCTACTAGTTTTCCCAGAATAGCTTTTAGGAGACTCTTATAGATTTCCGTGATTTTTTCTGTCATCAGGGCGTAAATGCATGTCCGGACTCCGGTGTTGATCTCTCCTCTCACCACGTACACTTGCTGGAATAGTTTGGATGAAATTTTGAAAGTCCCATCCACGAACCATGTGTCTGATCCCGCCAAGAAATTTAACTGCTCTTCAGTTGCAAAAACGACAAGCCGCGAAGGTGACCCAGTGGCAGAATCGTGAATAAGAAAAGGTTTGGCGCTGCTGCTCCAGTCGTCTTCCACTTATCTGGGATTTCCCAGTCAGAGACAGTTTTTGGCAATGGTGGAAACTTCTTCTCCCTAGTCCTACGGATGTCTCTCTTGATGCTGGAAACTCTTCCCGCAGACACCTGTCTGGATTGTCCTGGGATCCTCACACCTACAACCCATCCTATCATCCGTGGTGTACGAGACTTTGAACAAATTATAAATTGAGAAA